>NC_061815.1:47209872-47477372 GCF_021462225.1 Girardinichthys multiradiatus
CTGCCCTTTGTCACCAGTCCTGTTCATAACTTTTATGGACAAGATTTCTAGACGCAGCCAAGGGCCGAAGGGGGTCTGGTTTGGGGACCAGTGGATTTCGTCTCTTCTTTTTGCGGATGACGTGGTCCTGCTGGCCCCCTCTAGCCAAGACCTACAGCATGCGCTGTGGCGGTTCGCAGCCGAGTGTGAAGCGGCTGGGATGAGGATCAGCTCCTCCAAATCAGAGGCCATGGTACTTGACCGGAAAAGGGTGGCTTGTCCTCTTCAGGTTGGAGGGGAGTTCCTGCCTCAAGTGGAGGAGTTTAAGTATCTTGGGGTCTTGTTCACGAGTGAGGGAAGAATGGAGCGGGAGATCGACAGACGGATCGGTGCGGCTGCCACAGTAATGGGGGCGCTGTGCCGGTCCATTGTGGTGAAGAGAGAGCTGAGCCGAAAAGCAAAGCTCTCAATTTACTGGTCGGTCTACGTTCCTACCCTCACCTATGGCCATGAACTTTGGGTCATGACCGAAAGAACGAGATCACGGATACAAGCGGCTGAAATGAGCTTCCTCCGTAGGGTGGCCGGGCACTCCCTTAGAGATAGGGTGAGGAGCTCGGCCATCCGGGAGGAGCTCGGAGTACAGTCGCTGCTCCTCCACATCGAGAGGAGCCAGTTGAGGTGGCTCGGGCATCTATACCGGATGCCACCTGGACACCTTCCTCGGGAGGTGTTCCAGGCACGTCCCACCGGGAGGAGGTCCAGGGGACGGCCCAGGACACGCTGGAGGGACTATGTCTCTCGGCTGGCCTGGGAACGCCTTGGGCTCCCCCTGTAGGAACTGGAGGAGGTGTCTGGAGAGAGGGACGCCTGGGCGTCTCTGCTGAGTCTGCTGCCCCCGCGACCCGGTCCTGGATAAGCGGAAGACGACGAACGAACAAACGAACGAAGTAAAAAATGCTGGTTTTCCACTGCCATTTTAATGCAATATATATATAATGCATAACTTTTTATTTTATTTTAAAAAGAATGACAGTAATTGTTTAAGAAATATTGTTCTTCTGAAGTATTTGTTTTTTGTCAAAAGGTTGAAAACTACATGCTTTTTTGAGGACATTTTCTATAAAAAGTGAATGTCCCACTGAAGAAAATGTATTAAACCTAAAAACAAAACTAAAATAGTTGTTATTTAATCTAAAACTTTAAACACATTTTCTATTAGAAAAACAAGTTATTTTGTTTCAAAGAGGATTTTTGGAAGAGGATTTTTTTGGCTTTAAGTATTTTTTTTAAAATATCTCTTAGGGTTGTAAAGGTTGATGACTCCTGGTCTAGGCATTTGGAGAATAGGAGCTTGTTGACACATTACAGCCTCCCTGACCAGTTTCCATCTTGTGTTTGGAGAAATGATCCATTTTTGTAATGTAGCTCCTCCAACTTTTCTGCAGGTACTGATGATCATCTTCATTTTGCCATGCTATGTAAATAATCCTGTGGAACATTTTTTACATCCCTCCTGACTGATTCTCTGCAACTTTTCATCAAACTATGGATTTACCAAATAGGGGCACATGTGGAGTCAGAAAATCCAAATGGCACTTTTGAACTTTAATTCAAGCTAATCAAATAATTAATGGCAATTGTAAAGTCAAGAAAACTGAATGCTGAAAGTGAAACAGAGGGTGTTTTAACAAAGTAATGATTTAATGGTCAGAATATTCAGGTTATTACAACTCTTTTTTAAAATTTGTTACATTTTACACAACATTTTGTCAGATTTCAGTCGAACTGAACAAAAAAAAAATTTTTATGTAACATTATATGAGGAAAGTTTCCAAAAAATTCTTTATGGTTTCAGTTTCTACATCAATAAACCATTCCAACTTTAAAATAAACCAACTAAGGTTAGTCTTACTAAAAGTCATGATGAAAAAAATCTATATCACTAACATGTTGATGAGTTAGGTCCTAAAATAATTTGCACTAAAACAGATTGCACACAGTCACAGTCATTTCTTTATTTAGTTTGATAGCAGTATTTAAATATGTTCTTTTCTATGTTTTCTATGTTCTTACTCTAACAGTCAGTCCAATCTTCCCTGTGTAAAAAGAAACGCGTTAATTTTATCACTGTCCAAACAGCTAACGGCTGTTTGGACATTGTAGGCATTTATGGCAGGAGGTCCATTTAGGCCAAACACATAAGAGATTACAGCTGTTCTAGTAGTAATTGAGGGTACAGCAGCTAGGGAATGCTTTACTGGCAATAAAGGAGCTGGGTTTTTAAAATAAACAGCTAATGGCCCCAATTCTCACTATGCGGTAGTGCATCAGCCACTGTTGGGAGGCAGCCAATTAATTCTTGGTTTCATAACAGAAAAATAAAGACAGAAGTAAATAAATGACCAAACTGTAAATTGGTGTTGTAGAAGGTGTCATGTAGTATTGGTTTGTAGTGGGACTTAAGTACAGACAGGATTGTGGGATGAGCATTATGATGGGTTAATAACAAAATAGAAAACTAAGAGGAGTTGCAGGGAGAGCAAGACATGGTGCAGGGACTGACCAACAGGCAGTATAAGGGTTCTCGCCAGCGCATTTCAGCGTAGCGGGCTGCTATGCTGAAAATTGTTACCACTACGCTGAAATTAGGCCAATACGCTCATTCATGAGCGTATCGGCCCTTTGACTGACATCTGGGCTCCCTCTCCGTCTGGTCTTCATGTTGGCTATTGCGCATGCGCCAGTGCCAGGAGAGCAGTGTCATTTCCTGTTTCAGAGAAATGTCCATGCTAACAGAACTGCTCCACCTGAGAGAGAGATGAAGGTAGGAACCAAATCCATCCACTCTATGAAATATTTTAGCCAACAGCTCTTTAGGAATTACCATGTTCATGTTTAAACATTTTGCCATCGTTGGTATTTAATGCTGGTTCTTTGCAAAGTTGTCAGTTGTCATCTGTCACCGTTACTCACCAAAAACAAAACGTTCTTAAAATAGTCAGGTGGACTGAAAACAGGTGACAATCTCTGAAAGATCTTCAGAATGCCTCAAGAAACAGACATGTAGAAACACCCATCAAGAAACTGCTTCGAGATATGAAAGATCAATGAAGAATTCAACCAGCCTCCAGACCCAGGAGGTGGTCCCCTTCATTCTGGGGTGGAGATAGGCACACCGCCCCAGGACCAGCACAGACTAGTGCTGGCACCGCCCGAACCCAAATGACCCTGGCCCAGACCCCGAACCCCTGCTCTGACCCAAGCCCCCACAGGACCACCCCCAAACAGGACACAGATATCGAATAGATCCCCCCGAACCAAAATGCCATGAATCCCATGAATCCCCTCTCCACAGGGGCACACTCCCACAGATGAGCTCCATCCTCGAAAAGCCGAAGAAGACACATCCATACAGCACAAGCTCAAAGATTTTTTTGCAGCACTAGTGGCCTTCATTTTTCCCAAAATTTTGTTTTGACAGTAGATAGACAGGAAACGAGGGCGGAGAGAGAGTGGAAGACATGCGGCAAATGTTGTCAGGGCTGGGACTTGAACCTGGGACTACCGCGTCGAGGACTAAAGCCTCTTGTACATGGGTCGTACGCTTAAATACCTTCACTATCAGCGCCATGCATGAAGAAGAGGTAATGTACAAGCAATGCAAACTCAAAATGAATTTATGTACACAGTTAAAAAAAATCCTGGCATACATTTTAATGAAATTGCATCAGTATTAATATTTCTGGGATTTACTGAATGGATGTATGGCTATTTGTAAATAGTCATATAAATGTACTTATTCATTTTTTTTTTTACTTTTCAAAGGTCAGTCGGTCAGTCATTTTCTACCGCTTATTCCATAGTGGGTCGCGGGGGAGCTGGTGCCTATCTCCAGCAGTCTATGGGCGAGAGGCAGGGTACACCCTGGACAGATCGCCAGTCCATCGCAGGGCAACACACAAACAACCATGCACACACTCATACACCTAAGGTCAATTTAGAGTGACCAATTAACCTAACAGGCATGTTTTTGGACTGTGGGAGGAAGCCAGAGTACCCGGTGAGAACCCACACATGCACGGGGAGAACACGCAAACTCCATGCAAAAAGACCCCAGGCCAGGAATCGAACCCAGGACATTCTTGCTGCAAGGCAACAGTGCTACCAACTGCGCCACCGTGCAGCCTTTTCAAAGGTATCTGCAGAAAATATTTTTCTGTGAAGATAAAAATTTTTTTAGGACAGAAATAATAATATATAATAATAATTTTTGATTTGGTAGTGATAAAGGGCTATTCAATATTTTCTTTATATTTTTGACATATGGACCAACTTACATCAGCTCTACTTCAAAATCTGTAACTTTCAGAATGTTTCAGAAATGCTCATGTTTTGTATCTTCTAGATAATAGAATATAGAAAAAAGACGTAAGCTTGAGAATTTAAACATCTGTTGATGGCTCTCCTGTGATGATAAAACCTGCAAAACAACAAAAAAATAAACCTGGATTTTTTGACAAACATGGACCAGACTTCTATCTGAAAGCGAACAAAGTTAGAAAATGGCTATCAAATGTAGAATGAGTAGAAAACAGAAATACTAAAACATTGGTAGAAAGGACTAATTTCATTCAGAATTTAAAATAAATCATAATAAACCACACTGAATACTTTCTAGATATTTTGCCTCATGCCCAAGAGGCATGTCCAGTTTAATGCCTCAACTTTAAGAGCTTTGTGGTGGCTTCTTTGTACAATTGCTTTTACTATAGCCAGGAGAGGACGTTGACGTGCAGATGAGACACAAACAAGTATACATGCACTGTCTCTGTGAAGCATATACAGAGCCAAGCTCTGAGACCTCTTGAGTGGAGGAGCAAAACAATATTTTCCTAGCTTGCTGAATGACCTCTAATAGCCTCTAAGATGTAGAAGCACACAAAGAGTTGGAAATTGTCACGGTTTGGTGATCCAAAATGTTTCCATGAGGAATGAACAGAACAGAGGTGTATATATGGAGCAAGAACCAGGTGAAACGAGGAGACTGAATGCTAAGTGCAGGTGAACCGAATAAAGTTAATTGACAACAGAAAGAACAAAACGTGGCTGGAGCAAAACAGACTCTTGAATACAAACTAATAGAAACACAACTAGTAAACCATAAAACAAAAGCATAACCAGACCCAAAAACCTTAACTTGACAAAATATGAACTAGAAGACAAAAACTAAAGCATGACCAGGAAAATAATAAACAGAAGCATGATTCAAAACCTATCAATAATAATTATAATAATAATAAGAAGAAGAACAACCCAAAAACACCCACAAATCATGACAGATATTTTAGATGCCGAAATCCTTGCCTGCTGAGAATATTAACAGAATGCACTGACAATTACTTGCATGCTGGCATGTTGGACTCAACTCCCTGTGTAACTGAGGCAGAAAATCTGCAAATACCAGTACTCAGGCTGCACCTCTGATCAATCATTATAACATAATTAAACTTAGTGCTACTTCGAAACAAAGATGTAAAACACATTTTATCCCGATGCGCACAACAATTGTTCAGTACCTGTTAAGGAAATAACCTCTGCACTGGAAATAAACACTCTTCCCAGTCCTATTTACTTCTAAGAGACTGCAAATTGTTATAAACAAAGAAAACGGAATGAGAAAATATGAATGTCTGGAGAAGAACCTTGCACTGTGTTTTAATGTCATTAGCTTCCATGATGTTATCCTCTGAGTGGACACAGACCTCTGATCCTATCCTCTGAAAGTAGTAAATCCGGCTGGGTTTAAACTACATAGATTAGGAGCTTTTTGTTGATGCCATTGACTTTCATTAATGACAGTGTCCATAGTAGTTTCCCCACAGCTTGTTCAAATGCATGTTCTAAAAACATGCATAAGTTTCTACTCCAAGAAAAAATAGCTTGACTAAACACAAGCCATGAGCATTTGATTCTCATTATTATGGATTTGTAGCTTCATGTAGAAACTACATTTAATGTTCAATTCAGTTTATTGATATAGCACCAATTCCCAACACGTTATCTCAAGGCACTTTACAAAGTCAGTTCAGTCGAATCATACAGATTCCATGTCAAATACATTCCAATTTATCCTGGTTATCAAACAATGCAGTCAAATTGAGTTTATTATTCATATTGGTAAAAACATTTTCTATCTAAGAAACCCAGCAGATTGGCTTGCAGAATTAACATGTTCATCCTGGATGACAGTCGCTTGCATTGTGCCATTGACTGTGCAGCAATCTAGCATAACATTCAAGCATGTAGCGACAGTGGAGAGGAAAACTCCCCTTCACAGGAATAAACCTCCAGCAGAACCAGACTCAGTGTAATCAGCCTTCTGTCATTATCAACTGGGGGTTTGAGAGAACAAAAGAAAAGTTCAATGTTAAAGGCAGTAGCAGCTCCTTTTAGTAGCTTCATCTCAGACGGAAAAACAGCTAAGCAGATAAACTTAATCAAAAAGAAAAGTTTTAGGCCTATTATTAAAAGTAGACAGAGCAGGGGTGGACTGAGGAGAAAAAGTGGTTCCTGACAGACTGGCCCAATTTCAACTGCTAGGTTGAAATTTTAATAAAAATTATAGACCTAAAATATATATATATATATATATATATATATATATATATACATAATTACCATGCTAATGTGATGACTTTTACTTTCAGATGGCCAATATAATTTACGGCAACAATATATGTATACATATTTAGCCTCTAAAGTTAACTATAACAAAGTCACATAGTTTCTTGCCTTTCAACAAAATAACTTCCAAACTTGACAACTTGAACCTGACAAAGTACAGGGAAAGAAAACTGGAAAGCTAATATATATTTACTCCTACATTGTTCCCTGTAACGTCTGCAGCGACTCTTTTTTTCTACACCATCAATAATCTTATCACTCTCCAGCATCTGACTTTCAGAGGTGGAAAGAGTACAAAAATAATGTACTAAGTAAAAGTTGATATTTTGATAAAATGTTACTTAAATACTAGGAAAGATGCCAGTTTAAAATGTTACTCAAATGAAAGTAAAAAGTACCTAATTAAAATTGTACTTTATGCTCAAGTTAGTTACTTTTTTATAAGCAGAAAATAGTCTATCTCATGCATTTCATGAGGGAAAAGAGGAGCTATTGGTCTCAAATAACACATAATTGTGTTCTTTATGTTTCCCAAACACAATGCTAACACCACATCCTTGCCTCATTCTTTGTAGGAAATGGCTTTATGTTGAGGCAAAAAACACATTTAGAGAATACTTACAGCATACGTTTGACTTGGTCCTGGTATTATAACTCGGCATGCCAAAATATTTGTCAAATAGATGGGGCCATCCATTATTGTCTCCTGAAATAAAATAAACATGACAGACAAATATTAAAAATCATCATTTGGCTTTTAAAATAGTTTTTATGTCAACTGAGGAAAGTTTAAAATTTCACTGAAACACACAAGTCGTCAGATCGTTCACTTTATTCTTTTGTAACAGAGACATCTTTCCTATCATGCAGCTGCTTGCTGCCAGACTCCCAAACACTAGTACTGCAATGTTAATACTTTTGACATATGTCTTTCTGGTATAGCGAGGCTTTATAAGAATAATATAATACATTTCAAAGACCTTTATTAAAATTCACATAGATCTCCTGCAAAGGAACAAAAGATTCTCAATGAGATTAACACTGAGGGCACTGGTTCATGATCCTGGTCCTCAGGGCCCAATGTCCCACATGTGTTAGACGTGTCTCTGCTCCAAGACACTTGATTCAAGTGACCTCCTCAGCATCCCATTAAGTGCTGCAGAAGCCTGCTAATCAGTCAACGATTTAAATCAGGTGCTCCATCATGGTGGGGAAAATATTGATCACTACTGAACTGTGTGACCTGCTTGGGTGCAATGAAGGTTTCTTCACCACAGTTAAAACTCTCCTTGTACTTCTTGGTGATTCAATAAATGGTTTCAATTACTGTTTTCAGTTGCCCTGTCCTTGTTAACAGTTTTTCCACAGCTGACCATAATATTGAAATGATACTACGTAAGTAGGCAAGATTGGTGTTTGTGTTTTGGTATTATATATATATATAATATTAAGTCTTGACCAAACCACAACTTGCGTTTAGAGATGTTTTTTTTTTTAATTAGCAGTAAATATAAACATGTTTTTATTTAGGTTTTGTGCAAAGACAGAACAAGATGTGATCTTTTTTTTTTTTCTCTTCCAAACTTCTGATGACCCGACTTGTCCCAGTTCAGCGCATGTACCAGTTTTCTGTTCCACTTGCCAAAAAACTTGCAATTGTTTTTCTTAACAATGTTTTGATTCTGTGTTCTTTTTCTGTCTCTGCTTTGTTCTCTCAAACCCCCAGTCGGTCGTGGCAGATGGCCGCTCACACTGAGCCTGGTTCTGGTTCTGCTGGAGGTTTCTTCCTGTTAAAAGGGAGTTTTTCCTCTCCACTGTCGCTACATGCATGCTCAGTATGAGGGATTGCTGCATAGTCAACACCAGTGACTGTCCACTGTCTCTACATGCTCATCCAGGAGGAGGGAATGCTGCAAGTCACTGACTGGATGCAATCTGCTGGGTTTCCTTAGATAGAAAAACTTTTTATCCAATTTGAATAAATAACTGAATCTGACTGAACTGTTCAATGGTTAGGATTAATTGGAATGTATGAACCTGACTTTGTGAAGTGCCTTGAGACAACATGTGTTGTGAATTGGCGCTATATAAATAAACTGAATTGAATTGAATTAACTTGCTGAGCCAAACACAAATGTCAAAAAGTCAGGATTGCTTGTTACCTGTAAGTGATGTAGAAAGCTGTTCAAGCCATATCTCAAAAATGAAGCAAAATAAGATGACTTGCTAAAGTAAATAAATAAGGAATAAAATCCAACCCAAAAAAAATAAATCTTCGATGTTGGGACTTAAAGAAATGTGCATTAAAGAACCTTTAGAAAACCAAAAACAGAAAAAAAAGAAACAAGCACCATACATATATGTTTTTATATGTAAAGTTGGTTGTTTTATTTTCCTTGCTTTGTTAAAACTTGTAGACATTTCAAAAGTAAAACTGCAAACAAACAATGTAATAAGGTCAGAAAAGTATGATAAAAATGTGCTAAGCATTTAAGCAATTGCAATCAAGATGTTGTAAATGAATTAAAATGAACTGAAACAAAAATGAAAATGGTGTTCCTATATATGCTCCCTTCTAGTTCATTTAAAAATGTGGGATTTGAGGTTAAAGCTTTAATGAAGCTGATTTTGCTGGATGTACATTCTCTTTAAAAAGATCACCACCCTGATGTGTCCTGATCTACAAGTTAAGTGCTCAAGGAAAAACTAAAATAATAACTTTCAAAATGTCACAGAAAGCTTCACAAGAATTAAAGAGTGAAACAATAACATTGGATGCCAGATGTTTTACAATCTGTTATCACAGGAACTCATTTAACCTTTTTCTTGCATAGAAACTGTAAAGGCAGTTAACCTCTAAGTGAAAGCAACTAGAAGTAAAAAACATGTAAAAGTTATCATCGAACTAGTATGTTAAAATAACAGCAGAGATAATTAATGCACCTTCTGAGAAAGAAAATAACTTTAGACCTCACCTAAACCATCCAGATTCAAATATTTGGTATAATCAACACAATTCTGTGCTGTTGAAGCACACTGTTTTCGTTTGCTGTAAGTTATAGAAAGAACGACTACTGAAACGTCCTTTCCTACAGCATAGTATCATGATAATCATGCAGCCAAAAACACCCCTCAGGAGGTCACTTTTGTCATTCACATATAAAATCAATTCTGAAAGATCACAGTATGTGTGCTTTCAAAACATTCAGTTGGGATTGTGGAGAAAAGGGAGGTGGTGTATAATGCAGTAGACCAGCAGGAGCACGTTTAAAATGTTTATCCGGCATTTCCTGTCTGGTAGAGCTCTGTGTCACGATCTTCATAGTGACTGCAAACGCTTCAAATACAAGAAGAGCTGTTGTGCTTTTACCTCGAAATGTGATCATCTGTACCAAGTGGCACCTTAGGTGAGCTGCTCCTTCTACCATCCCATAACCAATCAAAAGGCAAGAATCAAAAAGGCAGGAGCAGGATAAAACGCAGAGCAGACAGCACAAAGCCAGTAAAATAATCTCCCTATTATTTAATTTGTTGCTTGTAGGTTCCCCCTTTCGATGCCACCATGGGAAACTGCTCATATCAATTAAACCAGCACTGTCTATGCCTAAATCTGTTGATCAGCCTATGGAGCTATGACTGCAGGATAACAAAGTACAGCTGCTCTGTTTGCATCTCAGACTATCATGCCGCTTCTGTTTCTGCATTGTATCACTATGTTACGCTTATCCTGCAATTGTTTCTTACCCTTCTAACTATTATTATGGCTATCAATTAAGGCTTTGTGACTTTTCTTCTTAAATACTCACCATAAATCCAAGTTCTAGATAAAACCCCACACTGGTTATTTTTAGAAGCATTCCTTTGCTTTCAAAGAAGTATGGTCCTTGTAATTAGCAAAATCAGCAAGAAATGAATCCTCAAGTCACTGCACTGTTAGTGTTTTTAGGCTATTTCAGTTTCAGATTCAAGCTATATCAGTATTCTTATGCCATTGTGATCCCAGTTATCAAGAGATATTACAGATTAATGTGTAAATAAGATATTTCAGGTTTTTGTGGGCCATCTTCACTCAAAATCACTGAAGTCATCTTTTGTCGTTATCTGAATTATTCTAGCAATATGGGAAAGTAACTGAAAGTAACTGATCTTATCAGTTACTTGGATCTGGTCCAAGTAACTTTCCAAATATGGGAAAGTAAGCCTCTTCTTTCTCTATTTTTAAAACAGCCCTTTAGTTAAGCCCTTGGGAAGGAAAATGTATGTAGGACATCCTAAACGTGCTGGCTGGAGGGCTGATGATTAAATATAAAAAACGTCCCTTAAAAATAATTATTAATTCAACAGAGCTCCAGAGCACACATGTAGATAATGTGTGCTCTGGAGAACACAATCAAATTATTCCTACAAATTGAAAGGCCTTGTTTGGATTAGAATTTGGTAACGGCCAGAAAGTATGATTTGTTCCATTTGGACTTTGTTTTGTTCCCATTTGCAACACAGTTTAGTGGACTAAAAAATCCAGGTCATGGTAATGTGGAGTGTTTCCGTAAAAGGCAACACGATGAACAAAGAAGTCCAATTGTCCTCCATTCGGACTCTTAGAAATGCACCTGTGAGACCTTGCTGACAGTGATAACTCTGAGCATCCCAGCCCCTCCTTTATGCTTTTAACTAAAGAGAACCAGGGAATTGATTTTAGGATTTAACCCATGAGTTTATGATGAGTATGTTGATTTACCGATGAGTCTGTGCTACATCTCACATTTGTTATGAATAAATAATCTTGTTTGTTCAATTTACTGATGTACTAATTAGAACTTGGTCATTCTCCAAATAGGTCTTCATCCTGAATAGCTAGTAGAGGCTCTTGAGGATTCATTCAAAATTCTATTGAAGTTTTTAATCATTTTCCCCTCTAATTAGTCATGGTCTCATCTATGAGATGTCCTTTTTGTGATGAGATGATGTCCAGCAGAATGAATATGAAACAGGCTCATTTGTACATGATGAACAACATCACTGACATTTCCAGTCTTTAAATGTAGAATAAACTTTGATGCAGGTATCTTTGTGGTGTTTATATACGTTTCTTGTAATAAAAGTACACAATGAAAGTATGCCAGGCAGGTTTCAGCACATGACAAGCTGAAGTTATTTGCAATTACAGTTATTAATGTACACGTAGAGGTCATTGGTTGGGAGATGACTGTCAAATAGATTTTTTTTTTTATGTTAACACAAAACAGTAACATGTTTTAATGTATGGCTGGTCATTAATTGTGTATTTCTTACTATGTCAAGCAATGCATGCTAATGCAATTTAAACCGCATGCAATCAATTTCAATTGGTGTTTCTATGCTATGTAGCTAGCAGGCACATCTTCCAATCATGATTTTTAGGTCAATATTTACAAAATGTGAATATTTACCGAACAGCAGCTAAAAAAGTAACAGCAATAGCCTGAGGTCGAAAATATTGACAACTACCATTTAGACAGTTCTTAAAGCTTTCTGCTTACAGTCACCCTGAACAGTCTTTGTGCTCATTGGAAAGGGTTAAACAGGTGGAAGGTTGGAGCTTGCTGAATACTAAATGTTGTTAAAGCACATTGTCCTTTAGAAGTTATATTAGTTACTACTTATAACTCTGGATTATGTTAACTTGAGGGATGTCACAAGCTCCTTGCTTTTTTTTTTTGGGTAGAATTCCTTCATTTCTACTTTGACTTCCAGGGTGAGGAAAACACAGATGAATCAATTCACTGCAAAGGTCTTAACAAAGAGTCACAATACAAAAGGGAATGAAATAGCATATCTGCTATTTCAGCAAACTACTCCCAAGTGTACTGAAGATGTTACTAATGTGCTAGCCATATGAGCAAAGGAAGACATTCCTCAAGCATTGATGTGCATAAACACATAAATTTGAACAAATGTAATCTGAACACTTTCCAGAGTAGCGTTAACATTTTGGAAAGCATAAAGCTGGAAAATTTGCAGAATCGAGAATACTTCCTTTTACATGAAGAACAGGAAATGAACAGCTCTCTCTGGCATCATCGTACGACACTCTATTCAGGAGTGAGGGAAAGATATAAATGCAGAGGGCAAACTTTAGTTTCTTTACGCAGAAAGTGGCCGCTAGGTTTTTCATGCTCTGTGGGAAGGCACAGTTCAGGCAGGCTACTGCGCACACAAATATGTCTCTGTGGACCCGGCACTAATAATGTTTCCCTTTACCCTAGTTTTAAACTTAATCTAAACGAAGGCCCGTAGATGGACTGAATTTAGATAGCACTTGCCTAGTCATACTGACCACTCAAAGCACTTTACACAAGCCACTTTACACATGCAACCACAAATTGAGACATCAGTATGCAGATCGGTAAGCAACTCGGTGGGCATATTGACATGTAACAGGAAGAGGCTGGAATCAAACACATAACTTTTGGATTACAAGAATCAGAATTGTAATCAGAAGACTACTCTTCCCACTGAGGAATGGGCAATCTTAACAGGCAATTTGTAATTTTTTTGTTTTTCATTTTTATTTTGATTATAGTTATCTATACAGATTATTAACATATATTAGTTTATTTACAGAATTAAGTTCAAAAGAATATTATAAATTATATCTAATGATGTTAAACATTTGCTTAAGTTTGGTTAAAATGAACGCGTACACCACCTTTTGCCCGGTAGAATAATAATTAGCATCTCATGATTCAGAAAATAGCTGTGCTTCAAATGAGATGGGAGGTTGCACACATAATGATAAAGTAATAATGGCGTAAAAATCAAATGTGCCATTGCACAACCCTAGTCACTCCATTAAGTGTGATTAAAGCATCAGTGATAAAATGATAAAGTAAGTCTGCAGGAGACAATTGATGAGTATTCCACTAGTACAAGTTTGCTGTGACTCAAATGCTTTGAAAATAAGTAAGAGTAGGAATCTGGTAATAAACCCCATGAATTAATTATCTGAATAAACATTTATAAGTTATTCAGAAATGTCCTATTATATTCTGAAGAAATAAACTTTGATTAATGGATTGCTTCGATGTTTTGTCTCTAGTCCAATAATAATAGTTTGTTGTACCGTTACATGTAAGAATTCAAATACCCACAACAATTTCTAGATTTACATTCTGAAAACCAGAAGAATATATATACTGTGGCAGGTACTTAAACAATTCCATGTTGCCCTGAACCCAAAATAGACCAATTTACTGCAGCTTGACACATTTTTAAATCCTCAATAGATTTAACATTCCATACGTGTTTCTGCATGCATGAGCAAATGGTGATAAATAACTACAGTCTACACACTCATACTGAGTGTAGAATTTCAACTGAGCATGACTTTTTAAGGAGGACTACAGCGGTACTTGTTCTTAGAAAGAGTATCTCCTGGTCTACTTTGTAGTATGTCATATATGCAAGCTTCCAGAAGAATGCCAAGCTGGGAAAATAATCACTTTTTGAAAAGTAGATAGTTGGTGATGATCATAAACACCAATCAATTAATGGATCAAATTTGTGATCTTTTTTGTTGTACGCATCTGGGTCTCATTGCTTCATCCTGATGAGACTGTGTACTTATTGCATATTCTTAACTGCAGTTGCTCTATTTAAAATAGATTGCTGTGAAAATAAATTTGCCCTTTTTTGTCATATTTAAATGTTTCTGATTAGCAAAGACATTTTATTATCAGATAAGATAATCTGAGTAAACAATTTAAAAGATGAGTTAAATTTCACAAGCCACACCCCGTGGTCTGAGACGAAATCACTTAAATAGAACATGTATGACAATGATTTGAAAAATCAACACATATATACAGGGGTTGGACAATGAAACTGAAACAGCTGTCATTTTAGTGTGGGAGGTTTCATGGCTAAATTGGACCAGCCTGGTAGCCAGTCTTCATTGATTGCACATCGCACCAGTAAGAGCAGAGTGTGAAGGTTCAATTAGCAGGGTAAGAGCACAGTTTTGCTCAAAATATTGAAATGCACACAACATTATAGGTGACATACCAGAGTTCAAAAGAAGACAAATTGTTGGTGCACGTCTTGCTGGCGCATCTGTGACCAAGACAGCAAGTCTTTGTGATGTATCAAGAGCCACGGTATCCAGGGTAATGTCAGCATACCACCAAGAAGGACGAACCACATCCAACAGGATTAACTGTGGATGCAAGAAGAAGCTGTCTGAAAGGGATGTTCGGGTGCTAACCCGGATTGTATCCAAAAAACATAAAACCACAGCTGCCCAAATCACGGCAGAATTAAACTCTCCTGTTTCCACCAGAACTGTCCGTCGGGAGCTCCACAGGGTCAATATACACGGCCGGGCCGCTATAGCCAAACCTTTGGTCACTCATGTCAATGCCAAATGTCGGTTTCAATGGTGCAAGGAGCGCAAATCTTGGGCTGTGGACAATGTGAAACATGTATTGTTCTCTGATGAGTCCACCTTTACTGTTTTCCCCACATCCGGGAGAGTTACGGTGTGGAGAAGCCCCAAAGAAGCATACCACCCAGACTGTTGCACACCCAGAGTGAAGCATGGGGGTGGATCAGTGATGGTTTGGGCTGTCATATCATGGCATTCCCTTGGCCCAATACTTATGCTAGATGGGCGAGTCACTGCCAAGGACTACCGAACCATTCTTGAGGACCATGTGCATCCAATGGCTCAAACATTGTATCCTGAAGGCGATGGCGTGTATCAGGATGACAATGCACCAATACACACAGCAAGACTGGTGAAAGATTGGTTTGATGAACATGAAAGTGAAGTTGAACATCTCCCATGGCCTGCACAGTCACCAGATCTAAATATTATTGAGCCACTTTGGGGTGTTTTGGAGGAGCGAGTCAGGAAACATTTTCCTTCACCAGTATCACGTAGTGACCTGGCCACTATCTTGCAAGAAGAATGGCTTAAAATCTCTCTGACCACTGTGCAGGACTTGTATATGTCATTCCCAAGACGAATTGACGCTGTATTGGCCTCAAAAGGAGGCCCTACACCATACTAATAAATGATTGTGGTCTAAAACCAGGTGTTTCAGTTTCATTGTCCAACCCCTGTATATATATATATATATATACTTTTTTTTAATGTTTTTTTCACCAAAAAATAACTTGACAACTAGTCAATGTTGGGACAATGAATTTAGTTCAGAAATTTAGGTGGTTATCTATGAAAATGAATTATTCAGTTTCAACTAATATAAATTCTAAGTTCTTGTTCAGGGGGAACTTGCACAATAGTGCATGTTTTTAAATGAGACACAAAAGCTCCCACTGAAGTCTGGACGAGACAGTTCATAGGCACACGTCAACAATTAGCTAAGAATCATGATATGTCTTTCTACTAAACAAATTTGCCATTTTCTGTATTTAAAGCTGTGAACAGTTTTCTTGCAATGTATAATTGCTTATATCATCAAACACCATGGCCTTTTGGATATGAGTTTATGGGTTGGAGTTAGATTTATGGGCTCATTTGGCATTGTGCTGCAGCTCGGCAGTCAGCTTTATGAAGTTATTGCAGAAAATTGATGCACCTGCATTTCAGTACTTTCTGGAAGAAACATATTAGAAAAAGTTATAGCTGACAGCACAGCAAAAGCTGTAGGATCAGCCTGAAATGTAACAGAACAACTGATATCATACGGATGTTATGGAAGGTGAATGAGTAATTTTTGATTGTCTGCATTTTGTTTGGTTCCAAGTGTGAAAATGTTTTATGATATGTTATGTTTATGATAAGTTATGCTACTTTTATCAAACCCTCCCCCCCACAGGATGCTGTACAATTAAAGCGGTTTGATGATGGTTAATTATGTCTTTGAAGTATCTTCCTTTCCAAGAATCACTTCCTGTTAGATCATAATGCGACAGCTCTACAGATCGATTATCATATTGATTGATGTAGACATTATAAACTCCCCAATTATTTCCCTCTTTATTTTTGCATCAAATAACAGCTTTGGCGGAAGTTGTTAATAATTGGATGCTCGTGCTGCACAGAAGTTAAAGTTGCTTTGCTATAATGATAAGAAGGGGACTTTTTTACTTGTTTTTGAAGTGACTTTATCTCATTTCTTGGAGATGCTAAAACTGAAAATATTGATTGTGAAGTTGTTAAAAGAACCGGTTCAAAGATGCATCACACTTTCAGCTTAGAACTGAGTGTAGCAAACAATTTAGACAGCAGGCAGCAGAGAATTTTTCTCATAATGTGAATCAATTATTTTATTTTCCCACATTACAACCACACACTTCTGTGTGTTTTACTTGAATTTAATATGACCACATAACATAATACAAATTAGTGTCTAGAGCCAGCCAAAGCATCCGGGGATCGGGCCGCCGAGGTCTCCACCTTCGTCCACCGCCTTCGTCCACCGCCTTCGTCCACCGCCTTCGTCCACCGCCTTCGTCCACCGCCTTCGTCCACCGCCTTCGTCCACCGCCTTCGTCCACCGCCCAATCCTCTTTGCACCGTTTCCTCACGGTTCCCCCTGCAGGTGGTGGCCCCACTGGACGATGGTCTCGCGTCTCTCGTTCGGGCTTGGCCCGGCCGGGTCCCGCGAGGAGCAACCCAGCCACCAGGCACTTTCCGACGAGTCCCGACCCCAGGCCTGGCTCCAGGGTGGGACCCCGGCTCCGCCGTACCGGGCGACGTCAAGTGCCTTGATTTTGTAGTCGTCATGAGGGGATCTTGAAGGGAGTAAGGGACGCTGTCAAGCTGAAGAAGGAGTCCTATCAGCTGTAGTTGGCTTGTGGGACTCCTGAGGCGGCTGACGGGTACCGTGAGGCCAAGCGTGCCGCGGCCCGGGCGGTGGCAGAGGCAAAAACTCGGACCTGGGAGGAGTTCGGTGAGGCCATGGAGAAGGAATACCGGTTGGCCCCGAAGCGATTCTGGCAAACCGTCCGGTGCCTCAGGAGGGGGAAGCAGTGCTTCACCAACACTGTTTACAGTGGGGGTGGGAAGCTGCTGACCTCGACTGGGGAGATTATCGGCCGGTGGAAGGAGTACTTCGAGGATCTCCTCAATCCTGCCATCACGCATGCCCTGGTGGAAACACAGGCTGGGGACTTGGGGTTGGACTCTTTCATCACCCAGGCGGCAGTCACCGAGGTGGTTAAAAAGCTCCGCGGTGACAGGGCTTCGGGGGTGGATGAGATCCGCCCTGAGTACCTCAAGTTTTTGGATGTTGTGGGGCTGTCATGGTTGACACGCCTCTTCAACATTGTGTGGCGGACGGGGACAGTGCCTTTGGATTGGCAGACTGGGGTGGTGGTCCCCCTACATAAGAAGGGTGACTGGAGGGTGTGTTCCAACTACAGGGGGATCACACTCCTCAGCCTCTCTGGTAAGGCCTACGCCAGGGTATTGGAGAGGAGAGTCCGACCAATAGTCGAACCCCAGCTTCAAGAGGAGTAGTGTGGTTTTTGTCCCGGCCGTGGAACACTGGACCAGCTCAAGTACCCTGTAGAGGGTCTACAGGGTACTTGAGGGTTCATGGGAGTTTGCCCAACCGGTCCACGTGTGTTTTGTGGACCTGGAGAAAGCATTCGACTGTGTCCCTCATGATACCCTGTGGGGAGTGCTCCAGGAGTATGGAATCGGGGGCCCTTTATTAGGGCCGTTCGTACAGGGTCCCTGTGCGAGCGGAGCAGGAGTTTGGTTCGCATTGCCGGCACTAAGTCGGACCTGTTCCCGGTGCATGTTGGACTCCGGCAGAGCTGCCCTTTGTCACCGGACCTGTTCATAACTTTTATGGACAGGATTTCTAGGCGCAGCCAAGGGCCGGAGGGGGTCAGGTTTGGGGATCAGAGGATTTCGTTTCTTCTTTTTGCAGATGACGTGGTCCTGCTGGCCCCCTCTAGCCAAGACCTACAGCATGCACTGGGGCAGTTCGCAACCGAGTGTGAAGCGGCCGGGATGAAGATCAGCTTCTCCAAGTCCAAGGCCATGGTTCTCGACTGGAAAAGGGGGGCTTGTCCTCTTCAGGTTGGAGGGGAGTTCCTGCCTCAAGTGGAGGAGTTTAAGTATCTCGGGGTCTTGTTCACGAGTGAGGGAAGAATGGAGCGGGAGATCGACAGACGGATTGGTGCGGCTGCCACAGTAATGGGGGTGCTTTGCCAGTCCGTTGTGGTGAAGAGAGAGCTGAGCCGAAAAGCGAAGCTCTTGATTTACCGGTCGGTCTACGTTCCTACCCTCACCTATGGCCATGAACTTTAGGTCATGACCAAAAGAAAGAGATCCCGGATACAAGCGGTGGAAATGAGCTTCCTCCGTAGGGTGGCCGGGCACTCCCGTAGAGATAGGGTGAGGAGCTCGGCCATCTGGGAGGGGCTCGGAGTAGAGCCGCTACTCCTCCACATCGAGAGGAGCCAGTTGAGGTGGCCTGGGCATCTATACCGGATGCCTCCTGGACGCCTTCCTCGGGAGGTGTTCCAGGCACGTCCCACCGGGAGGAGGCCCAGGGGACGGCCCAGGACACGCTGGAGGGACTATGTTTCTCGGCTGGCCTGGGAACGCCTTGGGCTCCCCCCGGAGGAGCTGGAGGAGGTGTCTGGGGAGGGGGATGTCTGGGCGTCTCTGCTGAGTCTGCTGCCCCCGCAACCCGGTCCTGGATAAAGCGGAAGACGACGAGTACGAGTACGAGCACAAATTAGTGCCTAACCGAGAGCTGGAAGGAACATGTCTTTACAAAACATCTGAGAAATGTGACGTGGAGTCTGTATGTATAAAATATGTAAACACCAAAGCCTTGCAACAGATTCTCTATAGGATTTAAATGTAGACTTTGACTGGACTATTCGAATGCATCAATATGCATTGATCTAAACCACCTCAGTCTCTTTGGAAAATCAACTATTCTTCCAGGATAATGGTTTTTAACTACATTTATTTCCATATATTCTCTGCTCAGTTTCCGGCTGAAGATGCACATCCCTACATAATGACGCTGCCACCATTCCATTTGGTGGTCTGCAGTGTCAGTTTTCTGTCACACACAGTATAGTAGATTTAGGCCAAAATGTTTATCTCATTTGATCGAAGCACAATCTTTCACATGCTTGCTGTCTCTTCTACTTGGTTTTTTGGCAAACTGCAAACATAATTTCTAATCGAAATCTTTCAACAATGGCCTTCTTCTTACCACTCTTTCAAGAAGACCAGGTTGGTGGGATGCACAATTATTGAAAGATCTGAGCTGGGGATCAATGCAGCTACTCCAGAGCTACCATGGGCTTCTTAGCTGCTTCTCTGATTAATGACCTACCGTGCCTGCCAGTTTAGGTAGACAGCCATGTTGACCATAACTTGGTAGGTTTGCAGTTGTGGTACCTTTTCCATTGTTGTCTGTTGCTTATATAGTGACAAAGTGTGAAAAGGCTTAAGGGGTATGAATACTTTTGCAAGACACTGTAGGAATGCAATCTTATTTGCAGTGCAGAAGTGAACAGGGTGAATAGAGTTCAAGTACTTTACTGATATATTTTAGTTACAGTTCATCTCCTGATGAATTGACAGAGAGGAGAAATGGGCAAGAGCAGAGGGATGCATGATATACAACTGCTCAGTAAATTGTAGAAGCTTACAGATACATTTCACCATGTTGTCCCCTTTGACATGTTTTTGACTCTACTTGTATCTGCCAGCAAGTTGTTTTTGTCTCGTTTACCCTAGTTCTGTCACATTTTGAAGGCCTTTTAAAAGTGTAATAAGGACTCAGTGTCCATGAACATTTTGTCTTTCAGGTCATGCTCAGTTGCACTAAATAAGTCTCAGGGAGACATCCAGAAGTTGAGTTTCATTCTCAGCAGAGCCGTTGACATCACAATGTCTCATATTCGGTAGCTGTTAAAGATAACTTTGGTGAAGTGTTCTTTCTTTTTTTAATTTAATAAACTGTGAGAGTGGCCATTAAGGTGACAGAGTTGTAGTTCTGTTTGCTGGATTTTTTTTCCCCAGCAAACATAATTATAAAAACAAAACAAAGAATTGAATGACAAAACTCTGTTAGTAGTGGAGAAGTTGTAATGTAACGAAGTAATGACCCCCTAAACCTATCAAGTGATTGTGCCACTAATACTCTTTTTCCACTGTCTCAATTTGGCCCTGCTCCACTCCACTCAGACAGCTTTGCGAGGTTTTCCATTGCTGTTTTTTCTGTACCGAAAGTTAATATACAGTGGGGAGAACGAGTATTTGATACACTGCTGATTTGCAGGTTTTCCCACTTGAAAGATATGTAGAAGTCTTTAATTTTCATCATAGGTACTCTTCAACAGTGAGAGACGGAATCTAAAACAAAAATCCAGAAAATCACATCGTGTGATTTTTTTTAGTAATTCATTAGCATTTTATTGCATGAAATCAGTATTTGATACATCTGAAAAACAAACTTAAAATTTGGTACAGAAACCTTTGCTTGCAATTACAGATAGGAGACATTTCCTGTAGTTCTTGACGAGGTTTGCACACACTGCAGCAGGAATTTTGGACCACTCCTCTGTTGGGACCCCAGCCATGGGTAACATTAAAGGCAAAGTAAAGTAAGAACCTTTTCTGGGACTTTCAAAATAAATCGCATTAACCTACTACCAGCCCAGCCAGGAACAAGAAGGGAACAGCGAACTTCCTGTGACATCACTGTTTGAATAAAAACTCCACGCACCAAGAAACAGATCTCTTCCATGCAGGTTCCCAGCGGAACTGGACGGAGGGACACAGCGCGCTAATGTCTCTTTGCGGGCAAATAGACATAACTCTTCAAACTGGATCCAAGAGTGTCATACGATCACGCGATCATATGCACTAAGTTAAGTAGGAATGAATTGCTGTTTGTGTATCTGGTATTCATTCATGAACGGAGTAATTAAGGTACAAGCATTGCTTGACTTTCTCTCTGAGGTCTACAGACGAAAACTGTATTCCAGAGACTTTCCAGCAGAGACCCTGTCTCTACAACGCCGAGTGGAGCAGTTTTCGCGGTCTGAAGGAAAGACAACTGGACCGCATAACCATGGCTACAGCAGTAACGTGCAGTTTGGCCGGTCTGGCAGAAGGAGCTACCACCCCACAGCTACGGAGGTTAGCAAGTTAACCTTTTCACTGTGGATGCTTTACTCAACTTCGTCGCCCCGGACAACTGTTCCTCAGCACGGTTCACGTAAGAGGTAGTGTTTTGGGCAGAGAGAAGTAGTTTAGAATGAAATAATCTAAACAAGATTCATTTTATGACGTTTGGTTTTGTTTGTGTTTAAAACTTAGCTATCTTAGTGCTAGCAGATTATCTGTTCAGCACATTTGCTCAGTTTATATGTTCTGTGTTTGTGTCTATAAAGTTAAGACAAACTTTATTTAAAGGGTGATTTTAAACAGAGAAGATTGGCCATAACACGCCATCCATGCTTATGCATTTTAACCCTTTTATTAGTGGTATTTTAAATGTGTTTGAGTCTGATGATAAGCTATAAGCTTCTTTTGTTAGCTTTAACAGCTAAGAGCATGTGTTTATCTACTAAAGATCATTTACCCAAAAAGGTTGTTAGTTTTCAATCCAGTAAAATAATACCTTATAAAACCTTATTTTACCAAACATGATAACTAAGTAAACACCATTAAGACCCATTTATCCAGAAAGATTTAGCTCTTATTCAAAATAATATTTCTTTAAATATTATTTTACTATTTCCTTAATAATATTTCTTTAAATATTATTTTAATAAATAAAGAGAGCTAATTAAACACCGTTAAGAATTGGTCATCCAGAAGGTTGGTTTTATTCAGCAGATCATTCTTTAAAATATTATTTTACTAAAATAATGTTTTATCTGGTCTTGCATTATGAATGGTTGTTTAAAGGTAAACCAATTATTGCCTAAGTTAGTTCCAAGACTAACTTAACTAAATCTCCAGGTTCTTCAAGATAATCCTTGGTTCTCAAACATAAATAGCATTGCATGATAATGTTGTATCACTCTATTGGTCATGGTTTTTAACTGTCTTTGATTCACTTGTTTATATTGTACATAGCCATTTTTCGGGACCCACAGCCATGGATTTCAACATTAAACTCTGGTACGGACTCTTCTGGAATTTTCAAAATAAATTGCATTTAACTGACTTCCAGCAACTGAGGAAAGGGGGGTAGCAGCAGACTTCCCATGATGCCACTGTCTGAATAAGAGCACCCCCTCTCCAACAAGCCGACCTCTTTCCACACGGCCTTCGAGAGGGACCGGTCAGGGGAGGCCCAGCGCGCTGATGTCTCTTTGCTGGCAAAAAAAGACAAACTCTTCAAACTGGATCCAAGAGTGTCATACGATCATCGATTATATGCAAAGATAAGTACGAATGAAATACTGTCTGTGTATCCGGTATTTTCATTCAAGAACAGGGAAATGAAGGTGTAAGAGTTGCTTACTTTTTCCTCTGAGGCTTGTGAAGCAAATTGTCCCAGAGAAGTTCCCTACAGAGACGCGCGGTCTCTATGAAGCCGAGCGGTCTCCCAGTCTGGAAGGAAGACAACAGAGACCCCATCACCGTGCAGTGGCGTTGGTGGACAACGAGCCGTTCTTCATCCACAGCTGGAGGTTAGCGGGAAACTAACCCTTTTGTTCACAGAACGAACACACCTTCTGATTGGGAGAAGCTGAGGTTAGCGGGAAGCTAACCCTTTGTTCACGGTGGATACCTTATTCAAACTTCATCGTCTTTTGGACAACATTCCTCACCACGGTTCATGAGGTTAGGTGTTTTGGGCAGAGACAGATTTAGAATGAAATGATCTAAACGTTTTTCATTTTATGAAGTTTTGTTTGTGTTGAACTCAGATATCTTGGTGCTAGCAGGCTATCTGCAGCACACATGTTCAGGTTGTGTTCTTTGTGTGTTTTTAAAGTTAAGACAAACTTTACTTGAAGGGTGATTTTAAACAGAAGATTGATCATAACGCGCTGTCCACGCTTATGCATTTTAACCCTTTTATTAACGGTATTTTAAAAGGTATGTGTTGATTCTGGTGCTAAACTATTAACTTCTTTTGTTAGCTCAAATGCTAACCGGTAAGAACACGTGCTTGCTACTAAAGATTATTTAACAGAAAGGTTGTTAGTTTTCAAGCTAGTGAATAATAGTCCCTGAACATCATTTACTAGATTAGATAACTAAGTAAACACCATTAAGCCCCATTTCTCCAGAAAGATTTGGCTCTTGTCCAAAATACTCCCTTAATAATATTTCTTCAAATATTATTTCAATAAATAAAGGCAGCTAATTAGACACCATTGAGAAATGGTCACCCAGAAGGATGGTTTTATTCAGCAGATCGTTATTTAAAACATTATTTTATTAAAATAATATTTTATCTGATCTTGCATTGTGAATGGTTGTCTAAAGGTTTGCTGATCATTGCCTAAGTTGGTTCCAAGACTAACTTAACTTCACTTCCAGATTCTTCAAGATAATCCTTGGTTCTCAAACATAAACATTGCATGGTAATGTTGCATCACTCTTTTGGTCATTATTTCCAATCATCTGTAATCAACTTGTTTATATTGTACATAGCCTGTTAGTCTTCCCTATTATTTAATTCTGCTTGGTAGTTTAGTTGGATTGTTTTTGCATAGTAAAGAGTTTGTTGATTTAAATATGTTTGACTTGAGTTGACTTATTTTTGTTAATAAATTCTTGTATTTTAAGAAATTGTGTGAATTCATTCCATGTGTGTGCAGAGTTTATGCTGGTCAATAATGTCAGAGCTTGGCTCACACCTTTCTATTTTGTCCTAATACCATCGCCTTACTGGGCTGGTATTCACAGGACAACCCTTAACAGACCGAAATATTATTTGATAAAATATTAAAATAGTAATATTAAATATTATTCTCAGATTCATAATTCCAACACATTAGTCTTCCTTATTCTTTCATTCTGCTTAGTAGTTTAGTTGGGTTGTTTGAACATAGTAAAGAGTTTTTTTATTGAAATATGTTTGACTTTGAATTGACTTATTTTCGTTCATAAATTCTTGTATTTTAAGAAATTGTGTGAATTCATTCCATGTGTGTACAGAGTTTTGCTGTTAAATAATGTCAGAGCTTGGCTCATCCCTTTTCGATTTTGTCCTAATACCATCGCCTTATTGGGCTGGTATTCACAGGACAACCCTTAACAGATCGAAATATTATTTGATAAAATATTAAAGTATTAATATTAAATAATATATTCATAATCACAACACCTCCATACAGATCTTCTCCAGATCCTTCAAGTTTTGGGGCTGTCGCTGAGCAACACGGACTTTCAACTCCCTCCAAAGACTTTCCATTTGATTCAGGTCTGGAGACTGGCTCGGCCACTCTAGGACCTTGAGCTGCTTCTTACGGAGCCACTCCTTAGTTGTCCTGGCTGGGTGCTTCAGGTAGTTGTCCGGCTGGAAGACCCAGCCACGACCCATCTTCAATGTCCTTACTGAGGAAGGGAGGTTGTTGGCAAAGCTCTCCCGATACA
Organism: Girardinichthys multiradiatus; assembly: GCF_021462225.1. Taxonomy (NCBI): domain Eukaryota; kingdom Metazoa; phylum Chordata; class Actinopteri; order Cyprinodontiformes; family Goodeidae; genus Girardinichthys; species Girardinichthys multiradiatus. Next base: position 47,235,092 of record NC_061815.1, read on the forward strand.
TGGCCCCATCCATCTTCCCCTCAATACGGTGCAGTCGTCCTGTCCACTTTACAAAAAAGCATCCCCAAAGAATGATGTTTCCACCTCCATGCTTCACTGTGGGATGGTGTTCTTCGGGTTGTACTCATCCTTCTTCCTCCAAACACAGCGAGCGGAGTTTAGACCAAAAAACTATATTTTTGTCTCATCAGACAACATGACCTTCTCCCATTCCTCCTCTGGATCATTCAGATGGTCAGAAAGGCCTGGAAATGCGCTGGCTTAAACAGGGGGACCTTACGTGCACTGCAGGATTTCAATCCCTGGTAGCATAGTATGTTACTAATAGTCTTCTTAGAAACTGGTGTCCCAGCTCTCTTCAGGTCATTGACTAGGTCCTGCTGTGTAGTTCTGGGCTGATCCCTCACCTTCCTCATGATCATTGATGCCCCATGAGGTGAGATCTTGCAAGGAGCTACAGACTGAGGGAGATGGACTGTCATCTTGAACTTCTTCCATTTTCTTATAATTTCGCCAACACTTGTTGCCTTCTCACCAACCTGCTTGGCTATTTTCCTGTAGCCCATCCCAGCCTTGTGCAGGTCTACTATTTTATCTCTGATGTCCTTACACAGCTCTCTGGTCTTGGTCATGGTGGAGAGGTTGGAGTTTGTTTGATTGAGTGTGTGGACAGGTGTCTTTTATACAGATAACGAGTTCAAACAGGTGCAGTTAAACCTGGTAATGAGTGGAGAACAGGATGGTTTTTTAAAGAAGAACTAACAGGCCTGTGAGAGCTGGGATTCTTACTAGTTGTTAGGTGATCAAATATTTATGTCCTGCAATAAAATACTAATTAATTACTTAAAAAATCTTTTGGATTTTTGTTTTAGATTCAGTCACTCACAGTTGAAGATTACCTATGATAAAAATTAAAGACTTCTATATGCTTTGTAAGTGGGAAAACCTGCAAAATAGGCAGTGTTTCAAATACTTGTTATCCCCACTGTATTTTAAGTCACAAAAACTGAAGTGTCAAATATTTACAGTCATAAATACTGTCAGAAATACATTAGTTTTAAATATGTACAAATAGTGAAAAGACTAACCCGCTCATTAAGAAACTTAATTGAATATCATATTTACTAAATCCTTATAAAGCGTGGGACTAGATCCTCAGAGTAAAATACACTGCAGACCTGTTTGTATAATAATGTTAGGAGCAGGACCCTAAAAACTAATGATGGGAACCCCGGCTCCTTTTAGAGAACCGGTTCTTTTGGGTCTGCTCACTTAAAGGAATGAGCTCTTTCGGCTCCCGAACAGCTCTAAGCATTTTTGGATTAACTTATTTCACATAATGTAAATATATACACAAAATCTATTATAAATTTAAAATACACCAAATTCAAGACAGCATAAGACAGGGTCTAATTTTAATTTCATAAACCATAGAATCACCACTTCACAACTATATTAAAACACAAAACCTCCCACTGAACAGACCCCATGAATTGTAACAGCAGCCTCGCTTGTGGTGTCGCAGAGCTGGCCACACCCATTGCCACATAGTCAGCCAATGTGTCCAACCGCCGACTCTCCACCCCTCTGCTGGTGCAGACAGGAAAATGCGCAAATATTTTAAATTTGTATCCATGTGTTTATTGTGTTTAATGGTTATTAGAGGAATAGGTAATTCTTTTTGGGTGAAAGAGGAAGAGGAGAACAAAATACATCCCCTCATTTCAAAGAGCTGGCTCTTGTTTCTGTTTTGATCATGACCAACACATCACTACTAAATCCCAAGTTTAAAGACTTTGTTTCCTTCAGAGTAGGTTATTTATGTACATCAATGTTGGCAACCATTAGAGCTGCTTCAAAGAATGACAGATCACAGAAATCATTGCATCTCTGTTCTAGAGGCACCACAGGGAACAGGAGGAGTTGAATGCAAATAAAATGTATTAAAAAAGGCTTGTATCTGATGTTGGAGTCATCCATTTTGGTCGCACAGTTGAACATGCACAGCTCAACAGACATCGCTGCTCTGATGTCACCTGGGATTGTAAAACCAGCAGAAAATCAAGTTTCGTTACCATTTCCAGCGTGTCTCATGGGACGATGCAACAGATGCGCATATCTGGAGAGACAAACGCTCGCAGGCGAACTTTTCCTCCACAAGGCCATTCCCGGAAGAGCTTGAAAGCTGGAAATCTGTCTGATACAAGAAGGTCAGAAGATTCATATACCGATCGAAGACCATGCCGACACCCAGCGCAGGTGAAAAACCCACATAGGTTTTATTTCCAAGGAGATGAGTTTCCTCCTTGTTGATTCAGTCGACTAACGGTTCTTCATATTTTCCCCTCCTGGACGGATGAGAAGTTTACTGTTTTTTTTTTCTTGAGTTGATCACAGACTCGTGGTCCTCCTCCCTCATTTTTCTTCAGACCTGACCCAACCGGTGGAGAGAAGAAATCAACGTCAAAGTAATTTCGTTCTTTTTATATTAAACCGGATAGGTGCATTTAGAAGTCTGGGCAGGATGAGGCATAGTTAAGGTGATTTAGAATCACCAGTAGTTAATCCAATGTATCAATTTGTTGCATCCAATACTGATTGAAGTGTTTTATGCTGAGCTGTGTTTTGATTTGCTGTGCAAGCGCTGCTGAATCATGCGTATTCATGATATGTCCGGCTGATCCCAAATCAGCCAGGAGTTAGAAGTTGGACTCCTAAAAGCTTTTCATCCAAAGCAACTGCGGTCTGGGCCTTGCCTGACCACTCCTTTGTTCCAATTTTATTACTGGAGTTTTTCCACTGACTTCTCGCCTCAGAGTTTTACGACTCTTTGTTCGAGATTTGGGGCAATCAGCTGCTAGAGGCTAAAGGGGCGTGGCTACAATCGAGACATCAGCACACCAGGAGGATTTCTCTTTCCATTTAACCCAAATTGCACATTTTGTCCATAAAATTGCTGGTTTGATCTTCATAGACACTAAATGCGCATATACAGGTCCTTCTCAAAATATTAGCATATTGTGATAAAGTTTATTATTTTCCATAATGTCATGATGAAAACTTAACACTCATATATTTTAGATTCATTGCACAATAACTGAATTATTCAGGTCTTTTATTGTCTTAATACGGATGATTTTGGCATACAGCTCATGAAAACCCAAAATTCCTATCTCACAAAATTAGCATATACTTAAAAGGGTCTCTAAACGAGCTATGAACCTAATCATCTGAATCAACGAGTTAACTCTAAACACCTGCAAAAGATTCCTGGGGCCTTTAAAACTCCCAGCCTGGTTCATCACTCAAAACCCCAATCATGGGTAAGACTGCCGACCTGACTGCTGTCCAGAAGGCCACTATTGACACCCAAGCAAGAGGGTAAGACACAGAAATAAATTTCTGAACGAATAGGCTGTTCCCAGAGTGCTGTATCAAGGCACCTCAGTGGGAAGTCTGCGGGAAGAAAAAAGTGTGGCAGAAAACGCTGCACAACGAGAAGAGGTGACCGGACCCTGAGGAAGATTTTGGAGAAGGGCCGATTCCAGACCTTGGGGGACCTGCGGAAGCAGTGGACTGAGTCTGGAGTAGAAACATCCAGAGCCACCGTGCACAGGTGTGTGCAGGAAATGGGCTACAGGTGCTGCATTCCCCAGACCTGGGCTACAGAGAAGCAGCACTGGACTGTTGCTCAGTGGTCCAAAGTACTTTTTTCGGATGAAAGCAAATTCTGCATGTCATTCGGAAATCAAGGTGCCAGAGTCTGGAGGAAGACTGGGGAGAAGGAAATACCAAAATGCCAGAAGTCCAGTGTCAAGTACCCACAGTCAGTGATGGTCCGGGATGCCGTGTCAGCTGCTGGTGTTGGTCCACTGTGTTTTATCAAGGGCAGGGTCAATGCAGCTAGCTATCAGGAGATTTTGGAGCACTTCATGCTTCCATCTGCTGAAAAGCTTTTTGGAGAGGAAGATTTCATTTTTCAGCACGACCTGGCACCTGCTCACAGTGCCAAAACCACTGGTAAATGGTTTACTGACCATGGTATCACTGTGCTCAATTGGCCTGCCAACTCTCCTGACCTGAACCCCATAGAGAATCTGTGGGATATTGTGAAGAGAACGTTGAGAGACTCAAGACCCAACACTCTGGATGAGCTAAAGGCCGCTATCGAAGCATCCTGGGCCTCCATAAGACCTCAGCAGTGCCACAGGCTGATTGCCTCCATGCCACGCCGCATTGAAGCAGTAATTTCTGCAAAAGGATTCCCGACCAAGTATTGAGTGCATAACTGTACATGATTATTTGAAGGTTGACGTTTTTTGTGTTAAAAACACTTTTCTTTTATTGGTCGGATGAAATATGCTAATTATGTGAGATAGGAATTTTAGGTTTTCATGAGCTGTATGCCAAACTCATCCGTATTAAGACAATAAAAGACCTGAAATATTTCAGTTAGTGTGCAATGAATCTAAAATATATGAATGTTAAATTTTCATCATGACATTATGGAAAATAACAAACTTTATCACAATATGCTAATATTTTGAGAAGGACCTGTACAGTATTTTTCTTTTATTATAATTGTTAGGTAGTCATTTTTTCCCCCTTTGTGTAGAACAGTGCTTCTTAGTTAGGTGAAGGTTTTTGGACCAGAATAATGGTATATCAGAATTACTTGGCTTCAATAAATCTTCATATATATAATTAAGAGAAGCGTTTGTGTTTATTTCGTGCAAGAGTAATTTATCTGTCAAAACAAGGTTGAACTTCCCGAACCTTCAGTAAAGCGGTTGAATAAACACTGACATTTTGTGGTTTTGGTTAATAATTTATCAATTATTAATGATGAATAGCTAAGTGTAATTATTAAAAGAGCTTTGAGCTCATAATCACAACACCAGAGGACATCTCTGATTTCTATTTGTAAGTAATGATTTTTGGTTAAGAAATTATTTTTTTTCAAATAATGATTAATTATAATTCTTGATAAATATTAATTAATCAATAATCATAATCCTTACATTGACTTGCGGAGCACATGTGTAGAGATGCTCACAAACATAGTGCTGCACGTGATCCCGTCCAACTATAATTGTAAGAGTGACAGGCTTGTGCTTCTCTGGAATTATGACATATTGTTGTGCATGCACAAAGGTCTTGTTGCCTGAGGGTCAATCACAATAATATAGCAAGAGCAGAGAAAAGTCTTCTACCAAAGCCTTGCAGCATGCCATACTACGTGAGGACATGATACAATGACCAGGGAATCTTCTTCAGAATAGGAAAACAAAAGCCAACACTAAACTTGAGAGCGATGCAGGAAAGTTGACTGGCTTAGATCATTCTGGTTTGAGTGAATACCTGAGGGACAGACTGTCTCTGTTTTTTTTTTTTATTATTTCGCTTACTACATTTTTCACCATGTATATGCAATGATTGTTACAACTTGAGTAACATCAGACAGATACACATGTATTGATGTATAGTGGTAATGATGTTTAACAGATTTTTTTTTTTACTATGAATCAACATAATTTTCTAGAAGGAGAAAGTGAAACTGAGATATTGGAAGGTTTAGATGCTTGACATTATGCACCATCTCCATCTTAAACACGGATTTCATATATCGACTTAAGAGTAGACATTCAGACATGTAAATGTTTTTCATCAAAATCAATAAATCTCTTCACCTGCTTTGAGAATGAAAAATAAATATGTGCAACTTTTAGATCTTAAGAACTAAGGGTTGATACGATTTTAGTAACTGCTGCTGAGTAGTGATTGAAAGGTTGCCATAAATGCATCGAAAGATGATTTTAAAAAAAACTAGTTATGAGTTGTTTTTTGTCTTAGTTAAAAAATGTACTAAGTGAAATTTCAAAATGAAATGCAGCAAACTTTCAAATTAATTGAAAGTACTGAGCGGTAAAGATGTTTCACTTCTTCTCTAAAGAATTTCATTTAAGATTTTTTTATTTATATCCCAGCTTTTCCAAATCTATGCTTAGCTTATACTATTTTCTGTCAACAGTCTAATTAGAAGACATGGCAACCATTAATGTGATTCCACGGTTTGATAAAGTGTGAAAGAGAAATTATCACAATTTTGTTGAGTCCCTTTGAACTTTGCCTTCAAAGCAGATTACTGTGTGCCCTGTTGTGTGCTTATAATTACAAAAACAAGTCAAAAATTACCAACAGACCGATGCTCAATCAAACCAATAATTGGAAAACTAATGACGGCATTCTGGTTCAGAGATTCAGGAGCAGCGAGAGACAATCTGCAGGAATGGTGTGATGTAGTTTCTACATTACAGTATTTAAAGTTTAATTCAAGGAGAAAAATGTGATGTGTCTGCTCATACACAGACATGCAATGTTTTATTTTCAATGTTTACACAGTCAACAATTTGTGTCTTTCTCACAAGTTTGAATAAGAAAACAGTCTTCTGTAGAAAGGTACATGGTAAATGAGATAAATTATACCCAGACCAGATACATCAAAGCAGCACATAAAATGTAATCTCAAACAACAGGCGTGACCTATAATTGTTTGCACAGCAGCAGCCTGGAATCATAAACTGAGAACTGGGGGCTCTTGATCTACAATCTAGGTACTCTCCATATGAAGCTGTCAGAAATCAATTGCTTCCTGTGATGCCAAATCCATGCAACTATACATACTTGCAAGGACTGATGAACAGGAGCAGGGTAAAACCTGACTGAACATAAGAGCATCACATGCCCCATCACTCTGTTGCAAGTCTGCCTTGTGCTTCAACAGTGTATGAAGGTGTACAGTTTTAAGTTAATGAAGCTTTAGCATCACCGTCCTGTGCTTTTCACTTTGTAACACAATTTGATCTCCAGCTAAGCCAATCTGCCAGATTTGTAGACATGATGAAAAACTGCACAGTCAGTTTTGCAGCTGTATATTGCCCTTATGTGGCACTGCTACAGAACTGATGCAAGTTATACTCCATCAGACCACTGACCAATGATATCTTTATTACTTAACCTCATGTTATGCTATGCAGGTGCTCTGTCTGTACTGAAGAAGATTCACTCCACATTCTGAAAACTGCAGCCTGACCAACTAACTGACTGTTCAGCTAATAATTTTTGACCACTTGGAGGCCCTCTTACAGCAGGGCAAAAGTAACCTATTCCATTGTGACATGGCAAAACACTAGTAGTACCTAAACCCTTCATTACAATAAATACTCTCTATACAAAACAGGGACATATTAATGAGCTGAGCAAGCCTCCAGTTAAGTGTGGAGCTGCACAGCATTCGAGGCTTTTTTATTCCCATTTCACAAACTGAGATGATGTCCCACATCAAGAAAAAACTGTATAACAGATGCCTGTTGATGTTTGGTATTTATCCAATGACTCTACAGAGCGGTGAAGACCCCTGTGATAATGACTGTGTTTGCATTCTAATGGGTTCTATTCCTGGCCCGGGTCCATTTACTGCATGTCTTCCCTTCTCTCTCTCCGTTTTGCTCCCTTTCCAGCCACTCATCAAAAAAGGCATCAAAACCTTAGAAAATAAATGTCATCACATGTCATTGATTGTGAATTGGTGCTATATAAATGAATTGAATTAAATTGAAATAGTCAAACTAACATGAACTGAAACAAATATTGGGACTAACAGCTGACGTTTGCGAAAGTGCAATCAGAAAGACATTGCCCAAGTTTGGAGCTGCAGCAACATGGAGCTAAAAGCGTGGATTTGGGATTCCATTTTGAATCCACCATAAATCTATCATGTATCAGAGGGTTCTTTGGAAAAAATGTGCGACTATTTGTAAAAAAGAAGCTGAAAGAGAGCTGGACCCTGCAACATGAACTTGACCTTAAATGTACCTTGAAATCCACCAAGGTCTGGCCCTGAATTAATAAATTAAAGGTCCTAGGTTGAGTCAAAGCCCATATATCATTGAGATGCTGTGGTGTGACCTGAAACTGGCTGTACATCCAAGAAACCACCTAAACAACTCACAGCTGAAAATGAGGAGCTTCCTCAGACTGATGTCGCCAACTCCTGGATGGCACAAAGAAGCTTCTCACTGGGCGTATGGTGTCCTATATTTTTACCTGGCTAAAAAACATAGTTTAGTTCATTTCTATTGTTTAATGAATAAAAACAAATAAATGTCCAAAATGTTAAAACGATCATATCAGACAATGTGAACATCAACCCTTAAAATGCTTTTCTATATTTTATGTTGTGTCCTAATTTTTTTCACATGCCTTCAGAAGGATCTGAGGCGTTCTTCATGCCTCACATTTTCTGGAAGAATTAATCTGTTGTGATTGGAGTTACATCAACAAGCTGAGCCACTGAGGCGGTAAGGAATAAAATCACATTTTGGTCAGGAACATATCATGGAGGGGTTCTTTTCTTTTTAAACAGAAAAGTTAGGGTTCACATTCAACTATTTAGCTTTATTGTGAAATGATGCTAAAATTATCAACTGATTATACTGAATATATAACATTTCCTAAATGATGTATTTTATAACAGAATAAAATAGACAAAACTGGCCTATTTCTGGCATGCACTATTTGAAAATGCACAATGTGTTATGTTTAAAAATATCAACAACAGTGGAGGTTAATTAGATCATTTAAATAAAATACAAATATAAAGTGCCAATTCTGGCTGAAGCTTATAAATACAATGAAAATAAGATGAAAGTTGGTTATATGCTCAAAATATCTATGGTGGTGTTCACTGTGATTACATAGGCTTCGTACCAGGAGAAAGAGAAAAGCTATTACTGGAGATTTTATACAAATAATAAATAGCCAAAGTAAGACAGATCCAACACATCTACAGATGTTGACTATATAAACAAACAACTCAAGCAGGATTGTGTTTTAGGAGATTGAGTTTTGATCCCTGCAATTTATTTGAGTGGAGACAAATTTGGAGCCGTTTGTCTATTGTAATCACTGCTCTGCTTCAGCAAGACTGACCCAGTATCAGACTCTCTGCTGTATTAACTCTCTGCTGCAAGTGTGAGTTTCACCACACAGGCAATACATTTGTGTCGGCCAGATTGTCACTTCATCGAGATGTCGACAAGTTACAATTAGACCATCGGGCTTAAGAAAATGTCTATTGGTCATAATGTAACCATGTTTTCACACATGAGAGTGAAACAGTGAGTTTTGCTTTGACACTGAATTTAGTGGTGGGGGTCAGGATGCCTTTGGTTATGGACTTGTTTAATGGCTCTCTTTATCACTTTGGACCGTCTTTGTATTTGTGCATGTCATGGTTTGATAGATAGTCCCTGGTGACAGCAGCACAATAAATTATGCTAGTGTTCAGGACTACTACTGACAGTCTGGACGAGAACACAGAGGCTGTGACTTCCTACATCAGCTTCTGTGAGGACAGCTGTGTACCTTCATGCACCAGGGTGAGTTACAACAACGACAAACCCTGGTTCACAGCCAAACTCAGAAGGTTAAGACTGGATAAGGAAGAGGCCTTCAGGAGTGGGGACAAAGACATATACAGAGAGACAAAGTACAAGTTTGGCAAGGCAGTGAAAGAGGCCAAACGACTGTACTCTGAGAAGCTCCAAAACCAGTTCTCAGTCAACGACTCTGCGTCTGTCTGGAAAGGGCTCAAGCAAATCACCAACTACAAGCCGAAAGCCCCCCACTCCATCAACGACCGACGCCTCGCCAACGACCTGAACGAGTTCTACTGCCGCTTTGAAAGACAAAAGGACAGTCCTGCAACCACCCCCCACGACACCCCCCAACAGCTGCAGCCACAATCCACCACCCCCACCGCCCCAACCTCAAGAGGGGCCTTGGCACCTCCAACCCCCACCCTGAAGTTCCCACCCACCAGCCCCCTACCCACGGCTCTTTCCATCCAGGAGAGGGACGTCAACAAACTCTTCAGGAGACAGAATCCCCGTAAAGCTGCTGGACCGGATTCTGTCTCACTAGCCAGCCTGAAGCACTGCGCTGATCAGCTCTCTCCAGTCTTCACAGACATTTTTAACACCTCACTGGAGACATGTCATGTGCCAGCCTGCTTCAAGTCCTCCACCATCGTCCCTGTTCCCAAGAAGCCAAGGACCACAGGGCATAATGACTTCAGACCCGTCGCCCTGACCTCTGTGGTGATGAAGCCCTTTGAGCGCCTTGTGCTCTCACACCTAAAATACATCACTGACCCCTTCCTGGACCCCCTGCAGTTTGCCTACAGAGCCAACAGGTCTGTAGATGATGCAGTCAACCTAGCCCTTCACTTCATCCTCCGGCACCTGGACTCCACAGGAACCTACACCACGATCCTGTTTGTGGATTTCAGCTCTGCCTTCAACACCATCGTCCCAGCTCTGCTCCAGGAGAAGCTCTCCCAGCTGAGTGTGCCCGACTCCACCTGCAGGTGGATAACTGACTTCCTGTCTGACAGGAAGCAGCGTGTGAGGTTGGGGAAGCACGTCTCTGACTCCCTGACCATCAGCACTGGTTCCCCCCAAGGCTGTGTTCTCTCTCCTAAGCTCTTCTCCCTGTACACCAACAGCTGCACCTCCAGTCACCAGTCTGTCAAGCTTCTGAAGTTTGCGGACGACACCACTCTGATCGGACTCATCTCTGATGGTGACGAGACCGCGTACAGATGGGAGGTGGACCATCTGTTGGACTGGTGCAGCCAGAACAACCTTGAGCTCAACGCTCTAAAGACAGTGGAGAAGGTTGTGGACTTCAGGCAGAACCCAGCCCCACCCGCCCCCATCACCCTCTGTGACTCCACAATTGACACTGTGGAATCCTTCCGCTTCCTGGGAACCATCATCTCCCAGGATCTCAAGTGGGAGCCAAACATCAGCTCCCTCATCAAGAGAGCCCAGCAGAGGATGTTCTTCCTGCGGCAGCTGAAGAAATTCAACCTGCCAAAGACTATGATGGTGCACTTCTACACAGTCATTATTGAGTCCATCCTCACCTCCTCCATCACCATCTGGTACGTCGCTGCTACAGCCAAGGATAAGGGCAGGCTGCAGCGTATCATTCGGTCTGCTGAGAAGGTGATTGGCTGCAGTCTACTGTCGCTCCAGGAACTGTACACCTCCAGGACCCTGAAGCGGGCAGGGAAGATTCTGGCTGATCCCTCCCACCCTGGTCACAGACTCTTTGAGACTCTCCCCTCTGGCAGGAGGCTGTGGTCCATCCGGACCAAAACCTCACGCCACAAGAACAGTTTTTTCCCCATCTGCCACCAGCCTTGTTAACAAAGCCCGGAAACCACCCTGACACTCTCCCTTCCCCCCATTAAAATTATGAAAAGTTTATAAAATTATATTAGTCTGCTAGTGTAATATACAATTGTGGTTAAATCCTACACAAATGCTAACTCATTCTGGGTTAAAAGCCAGGGAGAAAAAGTGTCTTTTTAAACGTGTTTTAAAAATAGCAAGAGATGGAGCCTGCCTGATATCCAACGGCAGCTCATTCCACCTTTTCAGAGCAAAAACTGAAACGCTCTGTCTCCTCTGGATTTGTAGAAGGTCTTAGGGATAGTCAGAAGCATCTGATCAGCTGATCTTAGAGCACGAGTTGGCACATAAGGGTGTGGGAGCTCGTACAAATAAGAGCGAGCAAGACCATTAAGAGACTTAAAAACAAATAAAAGAATTTTAAAATGGATTTAAAAACTGAAATGGAAACCAATGAAGAGATGCTAAAACCAGAGTAATGTGCTCTCGTTTTCTTGTACTAGTTAAAAATCGTGCTGTAGCATTTTGGATCAGCTGTAAACGTGAAAGGGAGCAGAAATAAAATCATTAATCTTATCAAAGAAACTCCTATCAGAGAGGTAGGACATAAACCACTGGAAAGCTGAGCCAGTGATTCCTACTAATTGCTCAAGTCTAGAAATAAGAATGTCATGGTCCACTGTGTCAAAATCGTTTGTTAAATCTAAAAGCACAGGTAAAACAGTTCCAAGAATCCATTGTTAAAACTTGTAATTATTATTATTTTTAAACATGTCCTGTTGCAGCGTTTCATATACCATATAAAGCAGATGGTTGCCTACATGTGCCCACCAGCTCCAGATCACCGCAGCAGTCAGAACCCGAAGGGACCAAGCTAGCAGGGCGCACATTGTAAAGACAGCTAAATTACAACAAATACAATCAAAATACCAACATGTAAAAGGTTCTTTATCTAATTAAGTCCAGCCAACTAAATCAAGCCATTGTCTTAGCAACACTATCTACTACATTTAGTTACAGTATAAACTTCATTAGGCAGCACCAAAAATGTCATATCTTCTGGTACCACAATGTTATCTCACAACCCCACAAAGCCTGCCCATAATACCCAGTGTTGTTTTTGCATTGTTCTGCAATATTAAGGGGAAAAACACAAGTGAGTAGGAACAGAAGTGACTTCATTATTTTTCCCCTTTAGAAAACCAGACTCCAGGCATTATACATTATATTCCCGAGTTTGACCAATGTGCTATGGGAGCAATTTTAACAGTATGTGATCCTGATGGAGATGGAATGACTAAATATTTTTCTTGGAGTCTAAGATCCACTGAGGTGTTTGTTATACCAGGATTTCATATTTTCTTTGACATTTAAGTCATTTTTCTCCATGAAAACAAAAGCACATTGTTTCTCCTCTCTTTGAGACCGCATGCAGTCCCATTAGCTGTGAAATCCACGAGTGGAAAGAGCAGCTCATCTTTCAGATGTCTAAAGTGTGCCTTTGATGCTGTGCAAACTTTGACAAAAAGACAGTACTGAAACACGGCTTAAAACCCATCTAATCTTGGACCAAATGTCAGTGAAGCCCACAGGCTAAAAAAGGGCTGCCTCATACATGCTGCTGTCATTCCATATTCATTTTCCACATTAATAACTCAATGTTTTCCAAAAGCTCTCCCAGGAAATCTGTTTCAGGAAGCTTATTTTTAGTTTGCTTTTATAACCGTGGTTCAGATATACACTCACCGGCCACATTATTAGGTACACCTGTTGAACTGCTCATTAACACAAATTTCTAATCAACCAATCACATGGGAGCAACTCAATACATTTAGGCACGTAGACATGGTCAAGATGATCTAATGTAGTTCAAACCAAGCTTCAGAATGGGGAAGAAAGATGATTTTAGTGACTTTGAACATGGCATGGTTGTTGGTGCCAGACAGGCTGGTCTGAGTATTTCAGAAACTCCTGATTTACTGGGATTTTCATGCACTACCATCTCTAGGGTTTACAGAGAATGGTCCAAAAAAGAGAAAATATCCAGTGAGCGGCATTTCTGTGGTGCAAATGCCTTGTTGATGTCAGAGGTCAGAGGACAATAGCCAGACTGGTTCGAGCTGATAGCTAGAACAGCTTATTTCTCATCATTAATAGAAGAAAACAAGAATAATCCTAGGTTTCTCTTTAGTACAGTTGCTAAACTTACACAGAGTCATAGCTCTGTTGAGCCATCCATTCCCTTAGCTCTCAGCAGTCATGACTTTATGGGATTCTTCCAAAATAAAATTGATTCTATTAAAAAGAAAATCTTTGACATACTCCCGAAGATGATTACTTCATCCTCATCAAGTGAGACAACATTGGAAGTAACTGTAGAACCTGATCTGTGTTTGGACTGTTTTGATCTTGTGGAGCTTCCTGAGTTGTCAGAAATATTAGCTTCATCTAAACCTTCAACTTGTATGTGTCAAAATAAGGTGAGATCTTTCCATGTAATCAATGCAACATTCATTAACTACTACAGTTAAATCCATAAAAACAACAATAAATATCCTTTTGTCTAATCCATACAATAATTATTAAAAAATACAGTTGAAGCAGTAGAGAATGAAACAAGCATATTCTCATATTCTAGAACTGAGAGACTGGAGAGACCTGTGTACCATCACATATTAACTGTCTTATCTTTTGCAGACGAATAACCAAGAAGTGTTACCAAAGGAATAGTGTATGATTATTTTCCATTTTCAACAAGTATTAAATTAAACAAGTAATCTTTGATTTTCAAGTTAAAACACATATGATTGAAATATGATTGAGAACTGATAATTAAAATAAAAAACATTAAGGTTTAGAAATTCTCAATCAGCTATATATGAAAGAGATAATGTTGTGTGGTGTATGAATAAAAAGCATGACGTTTAAGTAATGGTTTTAAACGGTAAAGGCTGTAACTAAACGTTTGAGCAGCACCAATGTAAGAATTAAAGCCTCTGTTTAAGAGGAAGTGTAATGTTGAGTGAGACAGGAATAGAGCAGATGTTCAGGGATTGGGGAAGTGAGAGCTGCAGCTTACAGCACAAGGCTGATGACTGAGGCGGGGGCACAGGTCAAAGAAGAGGCCAGCAGACAGCTCAGGACTGAGGTGATGATGGCATGTCTGATATTGACACGACTCGGGAAATTCCAGAAAAAGATCACCTTATGTCATGGGTGACCAATGGGACAGCCATGGCAACAACCACTGGCCAATGAGCACAAAGAGTTTGGTGGAACTGCTCTATAAAATGGGCAAGAATAGAGGAACTAGTTGGTTGTTTCCTCGCAGAAGACCAGCGAACAAGATCGGACGGAGATAAAGAAACTTAGATGGAAAAGGAACAGAGACACAGCCCCACTGATCGACTGCATTAAAAAGAGGATCAACCCGTGAGCCCAGAAAGGACTGTGCCTCAAGATTAAGAATCTGATTTCATCTAAAGCCTTTTTATCCAGACAACAGAAGTGAACTTGATTGGTGAACAGCTGATTGCTCTACGTTTCAGGCTTCTGGAAGTCCTGAATCAACCTCATTTATGTCTCCAGGTTTCCTTCAACTCTTCAGCCTCTAGAAACTACTGTCTTCAGAGACATATAACAAGAAAGATCCTGTTTAACCATCAAAGTCTGGAGCATCAGTGCCTGCCACCTAAAGGAAGAAAACTGAAGATTAAGTCGTATTCCCTTCAAGAAACCACTCGTTGTTTCCAGAAGAAACATCTCCATCAGGTGCATGGATGAGCCTCCGTCTTCAAAGCCTCTCCAAACTCACCAGTTTCAGCATCAGGGAAAGACAGGTTGAGTTGATTGATTCATTCTATTATTGAAATTGTTTTGTGTTGCCAAATTTAAGCTGTTACTGACCCCTGCAAAAGCATTACTAATTAAAGAAAGCATATAAAATTCTAGTTAAATCGTGGACATTCAATTATTTCAGTCACTGTATTTTTGGTTTTTCATTGGTGGTAAAAAAGTTTTGTTGCCTGGTTCTAAGATGTTTTAGGAGGCTTTTATAGGTTTCCTTAGCCAAGTTTGTTAAAGCAGCGCCCTTGGGGCTCGTGCCGAGCTACTAAAATTAACTAGCCCATATACCAAGAGCCAGTTGTAAATTAGAGAATGAGCAGCCGTGAACAAAAGTGACTGTTGAATGTGTGGATGACTGCGATAGGCTACTCAGTCGTCCAGACCTCCAGTTGAAGAAGGGCGAGACTTTTGTATGAAGGCCGTCACAGGCTAGGCGAATCATTTCCTGACATCAGCATAAACAGAACTTTCAGTAAACCTGCTTAGTAAGATCTTTCAGGTTTAGGGAAGTCGGGACCGGTTGGATGGAGAGCTGGATTGAGCAATCCCTTTAGACATAGGGAAGTAGGAGGGAGGGGTTAGCTCATCGGACAACAAAATATGTTAGACCCAATCCCAACCAAATTATTTAAGGAAGTGTTCCCTCTTTGCTCAAGAAACCTTCGCTTGATCGAGATGACTTAATAAATTACAGACCTATATCCAATTTTCCATTCTTATCTAAAATTCTTGAGAAAATAGTTGCTAATCAAATGTGTGAGCATTTACACAGCAATGACCTGTTCAAAGTTTCAGTCAGGCTTCAGAGCTCATCATAGCACTGAAACAGCTCTGCTAAAAGTTACTAATGATATGCTTATGGCCTCAGATAATGGACTTGTGTCTGCACTTGTCCTCTTAGATCTCGGTGCTGCATTTGATACAGTCGACCACAATATTCTCTTAGAAAGGCTGGAATATACTGTAGGGGTCAGGGGAACAGCGCTAGGCTGGTTTAAATCTTATCTGTCTGACAGATTCCAGTTTGTTCATGTAAATTATAAATCATCTTTAAACTCCAGGGTTAATTGTGGAGTACCACAGGGTTCAGTACTTGGGCCAATTCTCTTTACTATATATATGCTTCATAGGATATGCATAGGATAAATTTTCATTGTTACGCTGATGAAACTCAGCTTTACTTATCCATAAATTCTGATGAGCCCAACCAGTTAGATAGACTACAAGCATGTCTTGAAGACATAAAAACTTGGATGACTTTAAAATTTCTGCTTCTAAATTCAGACAAGACAGAAGTTGTCGTCTTTGGACCGGAGTCTTTAAAAAAGAAACTGCTTAGTCAATCACTTAAACTGGATGGCAATAAATTCACCTCCGATAATAAGATAAAAAACCTTGGTGTTATTTTTGACCAGGACATGTCATTTAAGTCCAATATTAAACAGGTTTCTAGGATTTCCTTCTTTCATCTCCGGAACATTGCCAAAATTAGAAATATCCTGTCCAGGAGTGACGCTGAAAAACTAGTCCATGCATTAGTTACTTCAAGGCTGGACTATTGTAATTCGTTACTATCAGGATGTCCACAAAATGCAGTTAAAAGCCTTCAGCTGATTCAAAATGCTGCAGCAAGAGTTCTGATGAAAATTAAAAAAAGAGATCATATTTCTCCTATTTTAGCTTCACTTCATTGGCTCCCTGTTAAATCCAGAATAGAATTTAAAAGTCTCCTCCTCACATATAAAGCCCTTAATGATCTAGCTCCATCATACATCAGAGATCTGATTGTTCCATATGTTTATAACAGGGCACTTCGTTCTCAGATTGCAGGTTTACTGGTGGTTCCTAGAGTCTCTAGAAGTAGAATGGGAGGCAGATCCTTTAGTTATCAGGCTCCTCTCCTGTGGAACCAGCTCCCAGTTTTAGTCCGTGAGGCAGACACCCTGTCTACTTTTAAGACAAGGCTTAAAACTTTCCTTTTTGATAAAGCTTAGTTAGAGTGGCTTTGGTTATCCTGAGGTATCTCTGTAGTTATACGGCTATAGGCTTAGGCTGCTGGAGGACATAATGACGACTTTCACCCTCTTCGCTACATTCTCACACTACTCTCCAATTTTGCATTATTTGCTGTTATTTCAGCTTTTAACTTTGTTGTCTTTCTTTTCTCTTCCTAGAAGCTACACCTGGCCTGTGTCTACCTGTGAAACCTTTCTGGAGAGGGGAATTGTCCAAACTTCTGCTGGCAACAACTTAATGCTCACCTTCTACCGATGATCCACATGGCCCTGTCTTTCAGTGTTTAACCCTTTCTCTCTCCTAGACAAGGCAATTGACTGAGCTTTTACTGTGACTAACTCTATGTGCTTCTCTTTCTTACCTTGAAAACTGGCTCAGAGTTTATCTGTTCTTTCTTTCTAGGTGAATCGACTAAAGGAGCTACAACCATTAACATTTACTTTCCCTTCCCATAGAAAGGACTCCTGGATCAGTGCTTCTTTGTTCTCTTTGTGTCTCTGCTCTGTTCTCTCAAACCCCAGTCGTCGTGGCAGATGGCCGCTCATACTGAGCCTGGTTCTGCTTGAGGTTTCTTCCTGTTAAAAGGGAGTTTTTCCTCTCCACTGTTGCTACATGGATGCTCAGTATGAGGGATTGCTGCAAAGTCAACGCCAGTGACTGTCCACTGTCTCTACATGCTCATCTGGGAGGAGGGAATGCCGCAAGTCACTGACTGGATGCAATCTGCTGGGTTTCCTTAGACAGAAAAACTTTTTATCCAATTTGAAGAAATAACTGAATCTGACTGCACTGTTCAATGATTAGGATTAATTGGAATGTATGTACCTGACCTTTGTGAAGTGCCTTGAGACGACATGTGTTGTGAATTGGCGCTATATAAATAAACTGAATTGAATTGATAGAAAGGCAACAGTAACTCAAATAACTACTCGTTACAACCAAAGCATGCAGAAGAGCATGTCTGAATGCACAACACGTCGACCCCTGAGGCGGATGAGCTACAGCAGCAGAAGACTGGGTGCCACTCCTGTCAGCTAAGAACAGGAAACTGAGGCCACAATTCGCACAAGCTCACCAAAATTGGACAATAGAAGAATGGAAAAACGCTGCCTGGTCTGATGAGTCTCGTTTTCTGCTGTGACATTCGGATGGTAGGGTCAGAATTTGGCGTCAACAACATGAAAGCATGATTCCATCCTGCCTTGTATCAACGATTCAGAATGGTGGTAGTGGTGTAATGGTGAGGGGGATATTTTCTTGGCATATGTTGGGCCCCTTAGTACCAATTAAGCATCGTGTCAATGCCACAGTCTACCTGAGTATTGTTGCTGACCATGTCCATCCCTTTATGACCACAGTGTACCCATCTTCTGATGGTTACTTCCAGCAGGATAACGCGCCATGTCATAAAGCACAAATCATCTCAGACTTGTTTTTTGAACATGACAATGAGTTCATTGTACTCAAATGTCCTCCACAGTCACCAGATCTCAATTCAATAGATCATCTTTGGGATGTGGTGGAACTGGAGATTCGCATCATGGATGCAACAGACAAATCTGCAGCATCTGTGTGATGCTATCATGTCAATATGGACCAAACTCTCCGAGAAATGTTTCCAGAACGTTGTTGAATCTATGACACTAAGGATTAAGGCAGTTCTGAATGCAAAAGGGGGTCCAACCCGGTACTAGCAAGGTGTACCTAATAAAATGGACGGTGAGTGTACACTCTGATCAAAATCTTAACACCAGTTAAAAATTGCAAGAATTTGCATTTTGCACTGTTGGATCTTGAGAAGGTTCCAAGTAGAGCTTCACAATGCTAAAAGAAGAAATGGGAGCAGGTGACTATTTTGTGCAAACAATTTATTGACGACTGAATTTCAATTCAAACAGGCTTTTATCAGCTGAGCAAAAGTATACGACCACAGCCCTGTAAAAGCCAAAATCTGTGCAAAAAATTTTTATTCCATTTTCTGTCAAGTATTCACTCTTTCAGCAGCTTCTGACAGCAAAGGGAAAGAGCTCACCTTCTTGGTAGGACTTGGTAGGATTGTTAAGCTGTATAAGCAAGGCCTCTTACAACATGCCATCACTGCTGAGGTTGGACACAGTAAGTCAGTCATGTTGAATTTATTAAAGGTTCTTCCACCATTATGATTTGAGGCGCTTTTCCTTCACTAGAACAGTGAAGCTTCAGGTTGTGGAGATGTTGCAGTGGTCATCCCTCATAACTGAGGGCCCTCCTGTGATAGTTACAGGGCTATTCATCAGGACAATATTGCAGTTCACAATACCCGTCTGACATAGGACTTCTTCCAGGACAATAAGGTGACACTTTTGGACTTGTTCTAAATCCATGTGAGAACATTTGGGGATAGATGGCAAGAAAAGTTTCCAAAAATGGACATCAGTTCCAGACAGTGGATGCCCTTCGTGAAGCCATCTTCAACACTTGGGAGCAATGATCCCTCTAGCCTTCTGGAACACTTGCATCAAGCATACCTAAACAACTGTTTGAGATAACCAACAAGAATGTTGAAGTTACTCACTACCGAGTCCTTTTTTAACACTTGGACTTCTTTTTTAAGGGGGTTTTTGGGTTTTCTGAACCATGGTCTTTTACTTTTGATCAGCTGATGATCTATTTCAGTGAAATAGTTTTTTTTTTTTTTTTTATGAATTGCCTGCTCAATCCTTTTGTTTGTCTTGCTGCCATTTCTTCTTTTAGCATTTGTCACGATCCGGCTCACTGGCCATGACAAAAAACCCACCAAGGCATAAATTTAAAGAGAATGATTCACATAATTAAACTAAAATTAAGTTAACATTATAAAGTGTGTCTTTGGTGGTCTGGATGTGCCAGTAGAAACCAGGGTTGACAAGCCTCTCTCTGTCTCTGGATGGAAAAGAGCTATCTGTGGAAGTCAAGCACCTTTAAGATCCTGGGAGGACGGGACAAGTGCTCCCATTCAGGTTGATCACCACAGCTAATCAGGACCTCCAAAAAAACAGCAAGCACAAATCCAAGAAAACTGGCCCTGCCCAAAAACAGACAGTCACACATTGTAAAGCTCTGCTTTTTAAGATCCAATAGTGCAAAAAGCTAATTGTTGCAATTTTTAACTGGTCTCAAGATTTTGATCAGAAGTGTACTATAACAGAAAACACATACAGTACAGTGAAAGGACTGCAGACAAGAGACATGAATTAAAATATGGTAATCATTAAATACAGCATAGCATGATAAGGAAATATTTATATGTTTACATGTTAGTATTAGTTGGAGATGTGCAAACCATGCCCATGTAGTGGAAAGAGAACACAACATGCATTATTCATTGAGGCATGTCTTGAAGATATAAAAACTTGGATGACGTTACATTTTTTGCTTCTAAATTCAGACAAGACAGAAGTTGTCGTCTTTGGACCGGAGTCTTTAAAAAAGAAACTGCTTAGTCAATCACTTAAACTGGATGGCAATAAATTGACCTCCGATGATAAGATAAAAAACCTTGGTGTTATCTTTGACCAGGACATGTCATTTAAATCCCATATTAAACAGGTTTCTAGGATTTCCTTTTTCATCTCCGGAACATTGCCAAAATTAGAAATATCCTGTCCAGGAGTGACGCTGAAAAACTAGTCCATGCATTTGTTACTTCAAGGCTGGACTATTGTAATTCGTTACTATCAGGATGTCCACAAAATGCAGTTAAAAGCCTTCAGCTGATTCAAAATGCTGCAGCAAGAGTTCTGATGAAAATTAAAAAGAGAGATCATATTTCTCCTATTTTAGCTTCACTTCATTGGCTCCGTTAAATCCAGAATATAATTTAAAATTATCCTCCTCACATATAAAGCCCTTAATGATCTAGCTCCATCAAACATTAGAGATCTGATTGTTCCATATGTTCCTAACAGAGCACTTTGTTCTCAGACTGCAGGTTTACTGGTGGTTCCTAGAGTCTCTAGAAGTAGAATGAGACAGATCCTTTAGTTATCAGGCTCCTCTGTTTTGGAACCAGCTTCCAGTTTTAGTCCGTGAGGCAGACACCCTGTCTACTTTTAAGGCTAGGCTTAAAACTTTCCTTTTTGATAAAGCTTAGTTAGAGTGGCTTAGGTTATCCTGAGCTATCTCTGTAGTTATACGGCTATAGGCTTAGGCTGCTGGAGGACATAATGACCACTTTCACCCTCTTCGCTACATTCTCACACTACTCTCCAATTTTGCATTATTTGCTGTTATTTCAGCTTTTAACTTTGTTGTCTCTCTTTTCTCTTCCTAGAAGCTACTCCTGGCCTGTGTCTACCTGTGACACCTTTCTGGAGAGGGAAATTGTCCAAACTTCTGCTGGTAACAACTTAATGCTCACCCTGTACCGATGATCCACATGGCTTAAAACTTTCCTTTTTGATAAAGCTTATAGTTAGAGTGGCTTAGTTTATCCTGAGCTATCTTCCTTATTTTTTACCTCCGTCTTCTTCCCTCCCTGTTGGTTGGAGTAAGGGGGAGTCAGGTTTAGCCTAAACCGGCTCAGTTATGGTTGAGGTGTAAACACACCCTCCATTTCTGCTACCTGTATGACCCCTTCTCTTTTCCAATGGTTATAATCAGTCTGACAGAGGGAGGTATCCCAATCATTGTGGTTTTTAGTATAACAATGACCATCAGTGGGACCCTTTGTGGGGTTCCTTGAGACGACATTGTTGTAAATAAGCGCCGTTTAACTAAATAATCTGAACTGAAACTGTCTGTGTAGTTATGCTGCTATAGGCTGAGGCTGCTGGAGGACATAACGACCACTTTCACCCTCTTCGCTACATTCTCACACTACTCTCCAATTTTGCATTGTTTGCTGTTATTTCAGCTTTTAACCTTGTTCTCTCTTTTCGCTTCCTAGAAGCTACACCTGGCCTGGCTCTGTGTCTACCTGTGACACCTTCCTGGAGAGGGGAATCGTCCGAGCTTCTGCTGGCAACAACTTAATGCTCACCCTCTACCGATGATCCACATAACCATGTCTTTTAGTGTTTAACCCTTTCTCTCTCCTAGACATGGAAATTGACTGAGCTTTTACTGTAACTAATTATATGTGCTCTCTTTCAGACTCTAACCTTGAAAACTGGCTCAGAGATTATCTGTTCTTTCTTTCTAGGTGAAACGACTAAAGGAGCTACATCAATTAACATTTACTTTTCCTTCCCATAGAAAGTACTCCTGGAACAGTGCTTCTTTGTTCTCATTGTGTCACTGCTCTGTTCTCTCAAACCCCCAGTCGGTCGTGGCAGATGGCCGCTCACACTGAGCCTGGTTCTGGTTCTGCTGGAGGTTTCTTCCTGTTAAAAGGGAGTTTTTCCTCTCCACTGTCGCTACATGCATGCTCAGTATGAGGGATTGCTGCAAAGTCAACGCCAGTGACTGTCCACTGTCTCTACATGCTCATCCGGGAGGAGGGAATGCTGCAAGTCACTGACTGGATGCAATCTGCTTGGTTTCCTTAGATAGAAAAACTTTTTATCCAATTTGAATAAAAAGCTAACTCCGACTGCACTGTTCAATGGTTAGTATTAATTGGAATGTATGTACTTGGCTGTTGTGAAGTGCCTTGAGACAACATGTGTTGTGAATTGGCACTATATAAATAAAACTGAATTGAATTGAAACTGAGGAAAAACATTTTGTGGATTTTAGTAGCAGTCTTGCTTCTAAGATGTACATTAAAACTTGATGGAAACATAAGGAAAGGTAAATAGCAACATATATATAAATGTTTTCATGTTGCTTTTAAAAAAATATATTTTTTACTCTAAAGTACAGACAGTTTGCTTGACTTGACATACAATTACCTTTTACTATATATCTGACTTAAAATAAACAGGTCTAAAAGTCACTAAAATAAATAGTAGTAAAATAGCAGTAAAAAGACTGTCTATTTTTCATTCATATAGAAACATAGATGCATTTATTGGAAGCCCTCGTAAAGATGTGTAAAAAGCCTGAAAACGAATAATCTTAGACTGAAATATTTACAAAAATTTAACCTTTGATTTAAGTATCTCCCTCAAGAAAAAAATCCAATTTTGAGAAATAATTACTTTTAACAAAATTACTGACACAGCTCTTTTAACAGTTAAAAATATGAGTGTAACTAAAGCACTTCTGTAATCTCTATTTTGCTTATTAGCGCTATCCAAGTTTTTAAGAACTTCTGATTAGCAATTCGGTACTTCTGTTTCTTCTGTTTTCTGTAAATGTAATGGGACACAGATGCCGGTTTCTTTTAGCCCCTGGCAACAAGTCTGGACAAGGATCTATAGTCATTTTGCCACCACACACAGTGAACAGAATGGTAAATGAGGCGCAAATATCTCAAAAACTCAAGTTAGAGCTGCAGCACATAGGGACTAAAAGAACTGGCTTGTGAGTCACATCATTGCTATAAAAGGGCTTTATTGACATCTCACCCAGTAAGTGTTTGATCCCTCTGTTTCTGCATGGAAACAGTTTAGCTACACAAATGATCCTTCCCAGTATCCATGCAAATAAATAGCCTCATATCACCACCTGAATGGAGTTTTTAAGAAGCAATTTCTGTAAACTCTCCACAGTCCTAATCAGTTTCTCTCAGACAAACTGACTGGGACTGAGACAGTAAGCTTGAGTGATTCTGATGTTAACCCAATATTTTCTTGTTTAAGCTCTGTGTATTTATTGGTTTTTGCCATAAATTAGACAGGTCAAGACTAAACAATAGCTGCTTTTAAACTTGGCATTCACACTGTTTTTATTAGTTGCTGGTATCCCTGTGCAGACAAAAGCAGTTCATTCTTCTGGCCAAGCTTAGAGTTGGTGCTGAGAAACAACCAGTTTATTGCTGCTAGACCCAAAGCTTGTGGTAGTGGAAACAAAAAGAACTGATGATACTCAAGAACTGGCTTCCATTGAGTACTTGAACAGGTTTGATGGAAAACCAGCTAAGGCATGGCATATTTGGTTCACAAAGTCTCCATCGCAACCATTAGATGCCATCTGCATGCCATATTATTAGAGAGCATAGCTAAAACGATCATTTTCTGTCTTACCATCTCAAATGTAAACATGTAGAGTTTGCTAAACTCCACTGAGATTTTACCTGCACTGAGATTTTACCTGAAGCTGACTGCATTGGTCATATGAGATTAAAATTGAGATTTTCTCCAACAATCATCCCATGTGAGTCCGAGCTGAAGCAAGGATCAATATCTGGAGAAGCACTGCATGCTCATAGTGGAGTATTCATTATGCTGTGGAGGTGGTTCTCTTAAAAAAAAAAAAAAAAAACTCTCCTTGTTAGAGTACATGACATTATGAACTTTTCAAGACACCAGGGTGTTTTAATTAAAACAAATAAAACATGGTGAACTCTACTGAAAACTGAAAATCTGTGAAATCTGTAAAGATATTACAGGAGAGGACAGGTGCAGAATAATAGCAACAGTGTTGTTAGATGTTTTTCTACTGAATGAATGAACTCAAACTAAAGCAGTTTTTTTCTAAAGTGTGAGATAATGCTACTGAAGTGAATATTGATTTATTTTAAGGCTTTGTACACGTTGTTACCAAGGTTGCCAACTAAACTGTCTGCATCTGTATAATGAAGTTAAGAGATTTTTATTACTTTCTTTCAAGACATATTGGATCCAGTTGAAGAGGCCAAAACCTTTAAGTCAGACTATTAAAGCACAACTGGAATACATTTCCTGTAAGTAGTTTCAAATCACCCTTTAACTGACATCTATCCGGAAACACAGAAAGCAGAAACAGTTGCTTGACTCTGTTTGAAAGATCAATGCGAATCAATCTAATACAATCATTCAGCTCTCTTTTAATTTAATTAGATTTAATTTGCTGCCTAAAACCATGATTAAAGTTAAGTGAACTCATTCAAGTTAAATCGAAATGCATATAAACTATTTTTAAATATAATTTAACGTTAGCAATTCATGTTATAATGCTATTC
The DNA here is from genome assembly GCF_021462225.1 of Girardinichthys multiradiatus. NCBI lineage: Eukaryota > Metazoa > Chordata > Actinopteri > Cyprinodontiformes > Goodeidae > Girardinichthys > Girardinichthys multiradiatus. The sequence goes on from NC_061815.1 coordinate 47,260,220, forward strand.
ATGAGTTAAAATCCATGTTATTCTGGTTTAGGAGAGGTGTACAGAAAATGTTAGACTTTAATCGCTGTGGAAATTAAATTATGTATATTGTTGGTTTTCCTCCATAAAGCTTCTAGTATCACATTTAAATTATGGATGAGATAAGATAGTTAAAATGTAATTGCTGATAAATTGTCTTATTTACAATAAGACCTTTCTGTTTCACCATTATCTATCTTTTAAATAAGAAAGTGAATGCATAGATAAGGACAGAATAAAGAAAAAAAGGGGATCAAGAGGTTACAGTAAGTGAGCACTTTCTCATCCAAGTGGATTAATTGGTCTTTGTCAGTCTTGCAGAGCTCCAGCTTAACAGAATCTTTATTCAGGGGTAAAACGTTAAGCTTGAAGACCTTGTTCTGATTTCCTCAGGGCTCTGAGCTGCTAAGTGCATTCAGGTCCAGCTCTTTTACTGTTTTTTACTAAATGCTGCAGTCTCTTGTTTCAGTTGAAAAATAGTGCTCAAAGTCTTAGAATGAGCAATCATCCCAGAAATCTTGGATTTACCAATTCACAATTTTCCTATAATTGTCTTTCTTGCAGAATATAACATATGGAAAAGCTTTTTCATAAAGCAGAGTACTTGTTTGGATGTATGTTATAAAAGAAATTCAGGGGGTTAGCGGGTACAACCTTAATAAATAAATAGATGCTTGATACATAATGACATTGTTGAGTTGATAACTTATGTAGGAAAATAATCCCAAATAATAAAAAAAACTACGACAAAGCAGATTTTGAGCAGTTTTCTCTTCATTTGAACAGGGAAATCTAACCTGTTGGGATTGAGAAGCATTGAGGAAAGAAGACCTGTATTTCTGTGCAGTCATCCTGCACTTAACAAGCTAAAGGAATGTGACAGGCTGCATCTGCTGAGTTTCATTTGAGGCTTCAGCACCTTGTAAGTTTACATTTTTTATTGTTTGTTTAAAATCTAGCAGTTATATCAAACCGAGGCCAGGCAAACATTCATTAAATAATAATAAGTTATTTAAAACTTACTTTAATCAGCATTTTCATGTGTTGTTAGTATGGATATTAAATGCATAAATAAAACTTTAGTCCTCATGTGAGGAAAATAAGCAACTGTGATGCACTAATATGGCAAACCAATGTAGACAATTGCATTTTTAAATGTATATTAATCAGTCTATTATATAAAATGGTTAATAAATGAATGATTGTATGAGTCAATAACACAATGAAATGTAAAATGATTGATAAATAAACATGTTATAGCCAAAACCTGTATTCAGTTCCGTTATTGTCAGTTTAATGCATTAATATATTATAGACTGCAGTTTAATTATCTAAATATTATCTGTTACCAGATTTCAGTAGAATTCAGGGTTTGCAGTTTAACACTTTTGAACACTTCTTATCTAAGACTATATTTATGTTCATTTGTAGAAAAAAGCACTTTAAATAGTTGCTATTAATTTTAATATCTAATACCATGATTTCAGTTATATGAATCCAACAATGATCTGTCACATTGGAACCACTGATCCTCACCCCACCGTTTCTGCCAACTAGTGATTAAATGTTATTTCATGAAAAATAAAAAATAAACTAATTTCAACCAAGAGACTCAGATTAAAACAGGTAATCAAAAATATACTTTATCTGATAGTTACATTAAAGTATATCCAAAAACATTAATCTGGGGCGAGGAACCCTATGTTTACGGACTATATGCAGATCTTAAACTGTGAAGGTGTAATAACTTTTAAACCTCGATCTAAACCATTAAATATTATTCCCTAAGCAATCACAAAAACACAAAATAAAATATTAATAATCTGGAACTAATTAAAAGGTCCATGCAAACTGCTACCTCATTTTTAAGGTTCTGAAGTTGAAATTAAACCAGCATCAGGGAATATGACTGACAACTCTGCCTATAACTGTGCAGTGGTTATTAGGTTAGATAATAAACCAAAGAAATAATGAGGTTTCTCTGACTAAATTTACAAAATGTGATCTGTGACTGAAAAGGTCATGTAAAACAATTAAATAAAAGGTCCCTTAAGATCATAAGATAATTAATGAGGTTTTAATGAACATGCTAAAACCTGCACCTTGCTCTCAGTTAAACGAGCTCTTTCACACATGTTTAACTTGCCTTTCTGTAAAGGTTCATTTCTTCCCCTGCAGTCAAACAGTGTTTTTGTTTTTGGCTTATCCACTTTAGCAGATATCTATTTGACAGCTCATCTGCTCCGTCCTATTACTGAAACCCTGAAGGGTTGAAGAAGCAAGAACACCAATGACAGTTTCCTATCTTAAAAACAACTCCGACAAGAAGGGGAAAACATAGAGAGCAAGGCGGGAAAGTTAAGAGTAAAATGCCCATAAAACCACACTTCAGATAAGCATGTTCTGTAGCAAAGCTACCATGATGGAACTGGAAGGGAACAGGATATTTAACATCAGAGATTGGGGCTTTATTCTTTTAGACCTCACTAATCAATTACAAAGCAAGGTGAAGGTAAGATCTTTAAAGTAGATGTTTTGTATTGTATAAAAAACACAAAGCAAATGATTGTGCTTCTGCAATTAAATCCTTAGGTGAGCTATACACTTTACTTACAATGGCTGTCAAAACTTTGTACACCTTGGTTAAAAAGCCAGGGTTTTATGGCAAAAAAAAATATCCTTCTTTAATGTGACACACATTCTGTGCAGGTCAACCAAAAACAGTTTTTCAAGTTTGTTATGGGAAAACAAAAATAGCCTGGTCACTTACAGTACCGTATTTTCCGCACTATAAGGCGCACCGGATTATAAGGCGCATAGAATAGAAGCTACTGCAGTCAAACGTTTGACTGGGGTTGCGTTATGCATCCACTAGATGGAGCTGTGCTAAAGAGAATGTCAACAAAACAGTCAGTCAAACTTTATTAATACACTACAAACCAGCGTTCTGATAACTCCATTCACTCTCATGGTAAGGTCTCCTCTACATAGAATTCTATTGAATAGAGCCAACCGCACGTTAGGAATGCATTGGAGTCTATGAAGTTGAAATCAAACGTTAGTTAAAACGTGAAAGGGAACTTTTCCCTGATTCAGTAAACACGTAAAAGAAACAGTTTGATGCACTAAATCAAACGTTAGTACTGTTAACCTTTCCTGTTTCTGTCCCCTGACCGTAGTCTGATGACACAGGGGAGACGCTTTCTCCAGGGCCGAAGTTACTAGTTTCCTCGGGGTTAACTCCCTCACTCATACGTTGCTGAGTTGAGCATGAAGAAACAGCATCAAAACACTGAGTTGTTGACGAGATTCGGGGTTCTTTTTAATGACTTTGCAGCACGTAAAAACACAGGGCTTACAGACTCATACACCACTGCTCCGGTCGCCGTCTCTACCCACCCCACACACACAATAATACCGACGTCACTCCTTCACTCTTGATTCTCAGCTACGGCAGCACACAGCGCCACCTCTGTCCGGAGGAGTAATGTCAACATCTTCCATACACACACACGAAACATACACCCCACACACTGAGCTTCTAATCACATATAGTTCAGGCAATTCCTGCAACAGTACATTCAAACCTTATACACACACAAGTGGTGTTGGACTAGGAGTAAGCACAGTACAGGTGTTTACCGCTATTACTTCGGCGACGCCCCTGACTACGGTAGCCGTAATGCTGCAAGCGGTGCGGCTACCAGTCGTACTGAAACATTTTGACAGAGCGCCGTGTACAACCAGTATGGATCAACCAATTAACCAATTGATCCATATATAAGGCGCTCCGGATTACAAGGCGCACTGTCATTTTTTGAGAAAATTAATGGTTTTTAAGTGCGCCTTATAGTGCGGAAAATACGGTAAATGAGCTTAAATAATACTTTGTTGAAGGACTTTTAGATTCTTAAACAGCATTCAGTCCTCCGTGATTGTACTCTATCAGCAAACCACTTCTGATGTCAGGAATCTCTTGTAAACAAAACTTTTTAGGTGACTCCATACATTTTCTGTCAGATTTAGATCTGGACTTGGCGAGGACATTACAAAACTTTAATTTTCTTCAGGTGAAGCCATTTGTTTTGCAATTTATTGATTTTTGTGAATCACCGTGATCCAGGAAAATTAATTGCCAAAACTTCGTGCAGGTTTTTAAGTGTTGCTGTTGTCCTATAGGCAGCCTCCCTGACCAATTTGCATGTGGTCTTTCCATTACCTTTTGGAGTAATATGAGGGTGTCCTAATTCACATACCACCAAAATTAACATTTTATATTACATTTTACAAAATATTTTTTTTTATTTCTGTTTTTATTATTTATTTATATCACTTGAACTTCTCAGAAATGTTACATTTAGCCCCAAAGTATTCATGCCTATGACAACTTTAGGCTTAAAGTAGTCTTTTAATTTTATCAACAGATCTCTTCAGACTGGTTGTAATATTAACAATTTAGAGGAGCCCAGCCAGAGTCCCAAAATGTATTACATTCAATGGAGGGAGCTAAAGGCCTTCCAACCAGAGGGTTGGAGGTCGTCATCAAAGATAACATGTCAAAATACCAGTGGAAACATTCTAAAAACTGGTTAGCAGTTATTAGAAAGGTTTCAGTGCTGTAATGTCAATTAATTCCTATTGATTATTGAGAGGGCTATAAATAATTTTGACCATAACAAAATATTCACATGTCCAAAATATTTTTTGAAAAATGCACATTCTTTCATAGGGTGTCCTAATTGCTTTAAATAATTTTATATACAGGGGTTGGACAATGAAACTGAAACACCTGTCATTTTAGTGTGGGAGGTTTCATGGCTAAATTGGACCAGCCTGGTAGCCAGTCTTCACTGATTGCACATTGCAGCAGTAAGAGCAGAGTGTGAAGGTTCAATTAGCAGGGTAAGAGCACAGTTTTGCTCAAAATATTGAAATGCACACAACATTATGGGTGACATACTAGAGTTCAAAAGAGGACAAATTGTTGGTGCATGTCTTGCTGGCGCATCTGTGACCAAGACAGCAAGTCTTTGTGATGTATCAAGAGCCACGGTATCCAGGGTAATGTCAGCATACCACCAAGAAGGATGTACCACATCCAACAGGATTAACTGTGGACGCAAGAGGAAGCTTTCTGAAAGGGATTTTCTGGTGCTAACCCGGATTCTATCCAAAAAAACATAAAACCACGGCTGCCCAAATCACGGCAGAATTAAATGTGCACCTCAACTCTCCTGTTTCCACCAGAACTGTCCGTCGGGAGCTCCACAGGGTCAATATACACGGCCGGGGTGCTATAGCCAAACCTTTGGTCACTCATGCCAATGTCAAACGTCGGTTTCAATGGTGCAAGGAGCACAAATCTTGGGCTGTGGACAATGTGAAACATGTATTGTTCTCTGATGAGTCCACCTTTACTGTTTTCCCCACATCCGGGAGAGTTACGGTGTGGAGAAGCCCCAAAGAAGCGTACCACCCAGACTGTTGCATGCCCAGAGTGAAGCATGGGGGTGGATTCATTGTCCAACCCCTGTAGGCATCACAAAAAAGACCAAAAGCTGAAATCACATCAAAAGGTGCATAAAGGTGCATAAAGTATTGGTCTGAGGCTGTGCACACACATGCAAGACGATTATTGCAGCTTTTTCTTTTTACTTTGTATAATTTTTCCTTCTTAACATATTCATTTGTTTTTCAGTTGAATTGTAAATGATATGTGTTTATCATGATTTTTTTTTTTTATCACTATGATTCTGACAGTTTGACAGGGATGTAAAGACTTCTCAGGTCCACCATATGTTGAAGGAAATTGATTTAAAAAAAGCAATTTCCTGCATTAAACCTCATGTGAGCGGTAATGACAGTGGTGCAATTGTGTCCTGCTGAATAAAAATAAAACTCCTTCATTGAACACACTCTACACAGACAGCCATTTAGAAGGATGTTTCTGTTCTCAGAGGAGTAACAGATTAAGGTCAACACTGTGAAAAATAACAAATCTAAAGCCAGTAACATGTGAGAGCCCATGTTGAACCGATGAGGACTTAAAAACAAAGCACACATATTTTAACATTCCTTCCAGGAAATTGAGAGAGTTGCCAACTGGTTAATGCTGTGTGGGCATCAGAGCCAGACAATTTCCAGGATCGAGGTTCTTTCCATCAGTGTGGCTCTCATTTGTGTAAGAAACGTGAAAATCATATTGCCAGCGCATCAAACATTAGGATGTCACTTTATTGAGAGACTGTCGAACGGTGGAGGTGAACAGGACAGAGGAAGTGTAAAGATTGTCATGTCATACAGTTCATCACTGTATGTGGAGAACAGAGATGAGATCCATCAGAGTGAGGTGACACTCTGTGATGGATGGTTTTCTTCCTGTTTCCAAAATTATCTTTGTATGTTTGATTCACATTATATTTAGAGTTACCTTTCTTTGTCCCAGGGGCAGCATCTTTCGTATATTTTTGTGTCACGTTCAAGGAGCTAGTAAATCCGAAATATAAGATGGGACAAAACCATTTATTGATTAAAAAACGAAAAAATCTTAAAATCAACTCAACTTGACTGTAAAGTCAAGTGTGTACATTTAAAAACGTATTCTTTATTTCCACTGTTATACATACAAAAAAAAAAAAATCCTCACAGAGCAAAGTGTACTGGAATCAAATTCCTTGTTTATACAAACTTGGCAATAAAGCTGATTCTGATTCGAAGCATTACAGGTAACTGATGCAACGAGGCAAGAGTTGGAGTAATATGTTCCTATATGCAGGTTCTAGTGAGGATTCTAGCTGCTATGTTCTGTACAAACTAGACATGATGGATCTTTTCAAGACAGACCAGCAGATAGAGAATTACAGTAACTAAGATGACATGAACCAAAAGCGTAAATAAGGGTTTGCGCATCAGAGAAACAGATCATCGATCCTATTTTGACAATGCTTCTAATCTTATTAGTGAAATGTTTTGAAAAGCTCAAGTCCGAATCTAAAACCACTCCGGGTTCCTGGCCTCATGGGTGCAGTGGAGGCCTGAAGAATGGACAATCTAAAAAATGGGGTCTCTGTAGGCCTTCAGACCAAAAACACCTGTTTTATCTTTGCTCAACATCCTGACCTTGAAATCAGAGAGACAAGAATGTTGTTTGTTAACTGAAGAAAGATCAGATGGGCTTATAGATAAACTAATTTAAGATTTGTCTGAGTAGGACTGTAAAGAGATATTATAATTGCAAATAACTTGACCAAGTGGTAACATATACATTGAAAATAGCAGTGTGCCAAGAATGGAACCTTATCTATGATAACATTTTCTTAATTTTCCTGTGCTTACTCTATGGGTGCTTCCCAGAAACAAATCTATCGAACTGCTGACAAACAGCCAGATTGCAGCAAGATTAATTTCATCATCACGTTGTTTTTGTCCTTTCCACCCATAAATTCTAAAACCAGAAGAACTTGAAAGCAGTAAACAGTGTATATCTCACGAGCTTAGTGAAGAACTACACAAATACACACTCAGGCGTAAGCAGGACCTTCTGAAGATCACAAGAGACACAAGCTTCTGTCTTTCTTTCATTTTCACAAAAATCCATAAGGTCAGAAAAAGGTTAGATGTCGAGAGTAGTTGAATGCTTTTTTGACAGAGGAGCTTGCAACGAATTATTTAAACTGCAAAACTAAGAGGTTGCTTGGCTGAATAATCTTGTAATGTGTTTCCTCCAACTTTGATTGACAGTTGTGATTAAAAGCAGGCTTAACTTTAGCTTTCCTCAATGTCCCAACTGCTCGTGTCTCTAAACAACTGAGCTTTATTTGTTTGTATTTTTTCCTCATATGTGGACTGTTTGCTCTTTGCAGAAAGCCTTTTATTTTTCTTTATTCAGATCTTATGAATTTACATTTTTCTCTGCATGGAAAGTCGACACCAAGGCTCAATGTGAAAAATTAAGCCTAAACATTTTTTCTCAGATTTTCAGGTTTTTGGTGAGCCTGCAATAATATTCTATTTGAGATATGCAAACTATTTTCCATTTTTTAATATGCTAAAAAACAGAAGTGTAAGTGTGCCGCTAAACTTCTTGAATTAAGAACATTTTCAGCCTTAATAAGCTGAACAAATTATATGAATGCTTTCCAAGTATTCAGAAGCTTAACTTAGAGAAACTTTTCATTTCAACATTGTGCAGCACTTTCTCTCCTCATTTTATCATATCAATCACAGATTTTTCTCGCTTTTATGCTCGACCTCTTTAATCATTACCAAACGACATGCTTTTCTGCACAAACAGAAAACCAATGCAGTTCATATCGTCTCTTAAATTGACATTCACTGGAGTCCCTGCTGCTGTGACCTTCTCTGTGGATTAGATTGATTTCTCAATGTCAAAGTCAGAAACTGGAGAGTAAAAAGACCATTACGGCACGGATTTATGCCTGTTGTTTATTTCATACCTTTTTACAGATCTTGCACATCTACATATGCTAAACAAAATTCTCATAAAATAGGATTTTTCTTTTTATCGGAATTCTGTCACTGCCCCTGTTTTCACTTATTTTCCAGCTGCTGCCTATGCTTTTTCAGTAAAACAGCGTAAGGATATATAAGGACTGGGATTGAGGGAAATTACAGTTGACACTGATATGCAGTTTTTCTGTTTTTTAGTGTGTTGATGAGATTGAGTCTTTTCTTATCTTTCAGCTTTGTTCTAGAAGTTGTGCTTTGTAAGCAGGGAGCGCTGCTAACTTGGACAACGTGGACAAAAAAACATCTGAGTCAGTGTCTCATTAGCCTAACTGACGGGGCGGATGTATTTTACGGGTCAGTGAAGCAGTCATTTTGGGCAGTGAAGTATGAATATTTTGTGTCTGAAATAACTTCAGTCTTTCTTGCTTCAAATTTGAGAGACATTTGCAGATTACTTTGCAGAGCAAGAATTGCTTTCAACACTTTTTTGATAACTTACATGCAATTTTAAGAGCTGATGAATCTCTGCAGAGGTAAATATTAATTCTGGAAGCCTATTCTTTATTAATGTTCCCCTTCTCCACTTTAGTATTCCCCAGGGGTCTATACTATGTTAATTTCTGTTTCTCTGTTCATTTTATCTTGTATATGTTGCCTGGGGTCTATGTTTTGGAAGCACAGTGTTCTTTTTCCATTGTTATGCTGACATTCAGGCTAACCAGTCGGTTAAAGAAAACAACAAAAATCAACTGTCACCACTACTAAAAGGTCTAAATGGTGCTCAATGTTCTGAGCCTTCCGTAATCTGAAAATTTAGGACACCCCATGTGCTAATACGTTCTCTACTAAGAAATGTTCAAACATTGATGTTTGACCTATTTTCTTTATCTCTAGAAAACAAAGTGATGTACTAAGAGAAAAAAAATATATATTTTTTATTTCTTTTTTTCCGACTCTAGTGGCCTTTATTATTTTTTCCAGAGTATTTTTGACAGTGAGTAGGCAGGAAATGGTGTAGAAAGAGTGGGGTAAGGGAGTGCAGAAAGCGTCAACGGGCCGGGATTCAATCCTGTGACAGCTTGCGTTGAGGACTGAGGCCTCCATACATGGGTCACACACTTAACACCTTACGCCACCAGTGCCGCACCAGAAAAAAACATTTTGATTTCTAAACAAAAGATGAATTATGCTTCAAAATTGTCTCTTCTATCAGAAAAAGGAGGGCACCATGCTCTCTAAGAATTAGTGTTACTCCTTCTGGCTAAAATAACTTCAGTGAGAAGCTTCTTGTAGCTATCTACCAGTCTTTGAAATAATTCTGAAGAATGTTTTTTCCACTCCTCAATTGCATGTTTTAGGGGTCTTTTCATGGAAACCCCACAGCCTCTCAAAATAATACAGATATGTGATTCTATTGATGATCTGGTGTTTGACTGTGCTTACCCTGGCAAATTATCTTTGGCCTAGAAGTTTTTCTTAAATAGCAAAGGTTTTCTTCTTGCACACCACCAATGACAGAGCATGTCTGATTGTAATAGCAGCCATTTTTATATTAACATTAGCAAGAGCATGCTGTGAGGTCCCTTAATGACATTTTAGAGTTTTTGCAGACTTCTTTCAGCATCTTCAGAACTACTTTCATGACGAACTTGATTGGACAGCAAGATTCTGGGCAAGTTCTTACACTAGCAGACAATTTTATGTACAGTGGAATAACTACTTTTAACTTCCTCTTTAAATCTGTTACCAACCTTCTAAGCTGTTTCTGCTCCTTTTTTTCTGAAAGTCTCAGACAGCTCTTTCAATCTGTTAACTCTCACTTCAACAGCACAGCAAACTAAATGTTTAAGGTTGAAACAAAATGCAGAGTAAAATTTTTCTGATCATGTACACCTGGGCAGATACATCATAAGTAAATTTAGCCAACCTCCGGGATCATCGGCAAAAATGTATTTAAATGGTCAGAATCTGACTGTAATCTGAGCTCTTATTTATCTAGGCATTTCAATACTTAACCATTTCTTCATGCTGCCTTACCCATTTCTCTTTCAGTTCAACCATACTAATAAACTGTGGGAACATTTAGAAGCAACACCTCAGGACTTTAAACAGATCTGGATGTTTAAAACCGCCCCTGACTTAAACAGTTCTTATCATGTTTTTGGTTTTTTTCACAGAGAGAGAAGTGCTACCCATGGTTAAGGTTTTGGTAAGTTTAGTACCTGACATTGCAGCAATGATCATACACTCTCAATTTGACTCTCTTAACATACATGGACTGGGATGGAGGGAAATTAGAGTTGACATGTTTGAGCTGTGTGTTTAACATGTAACAAAGAAAAATGCACTAAGTAAAAACTTTGTTCTTCTGCCTCAAACAGAAGTATGGTTGTAAAACTGTCCAAGCTAAAAGATCAAGTTGAAAGCTGTCTGGTTTGTGAGCTCTGTGTGCAATCTGCCTCTCCTCATGGGGACCAGAACTATGTTGGGACCCATAGCCATGGATTAAAACATCAAGATGCGGTACAGACTTTTCTGGAACTTTCAAAATAAATTGCATTTAACCTACTTCCATCACATTTGGAAAAGGGGGGTAACAGTGGACTTCCCATGATGCCACTGGCCGTATAAAACCCCCACCTTTCCAATGGTCCGATCTCTTCCATCTGGACCACGCTGCGGAGCTGGCAGGAGAGACAGCGCGCTAATGTCTCTTTGTTGGCAAAAAGACATAACTCTTCAACTGGATCCAAGGGTGTCATACGATCATCGATCATATGCACTGAGTTAAGTACGAATGAATTACTGTATGTGTATCCGGTAGATTCATTCATGAACGGGGTGATTAAGGCACAAGCGTTGCTTGACTTTTTCTCTGAGATCTACAGAAACCAAACTGTGTTCCAGAGAATTCCCTGCAGGGACCTTGTCTCTACGACGCTGAGTGGAGCAGTTTCCCGATCTGAAGGAGGACCATATCAACGTGGTAACGTGCAGTTTTGGTCGGCCGACAGAACAGCCGCCACTCTCCGCAGCTAAGGAGGTTAGCTGTAGCTAACCGTTTGTTGACTGTGGACGTTTCTTCAAACTTCGTCGTTGCCCGGACACTTCTCCTAAGCACGGCTCATGAGGTTAGATTTGGGCAGAGAGATAGAAGTGATTTAGGATGAAATGATCAAAATCTTTTTCATTTTATGAAGATTGGTTTTGTTTGTGAAACTGCATTCTTAGTGATAGCAGCCTATCTGCAGCACATGTGCTCAGTTTTGTGCTCTGTGTTGGTGTGTTTTGAAAGTTAAGAAAAACTTTATTTAAAGGGTGATATTTAACAGAAGAGTGATCATAACGCACCGTCCGTACTTATGCATTTTAACCCTTTTATTAACGGTATTTTAAAGCTGTGTGTTTGATTCTGGTGCTAAGCTATAAGCTTCTTTTGTTAGCTTTAACTGCTAACAGCTAAGAACACGTGCTTGCATACGTAAGCCGATTTCTCCAGAAAGATTTGGTTCTTTTCCAAAATATTTCCCAAAATATTTTACTATTTCCTTAATAATATTTCTTTAAATATTATTTTAATAAATAAAGGCAGCTAATGACCGATGAGAATTAGTCATCCAGAAGGTTGGTTTTATTCAGCAGATCATTCTTAAAACATTATTTTATTAAAATAATATTTTATCTGATCTTGCATTGTGAATGGTTGTCTAAAGGTTTGCTGATTATTGTCTAAGTTAGTTCCAAGACTAACTTAACTTCACTTCCAGATTCTTCAAGATAATCCTTGGTTCTCAAACATAAACATTGCATGGTAATGTTGCATCACTCCTTTGGTCATGGTTTTCAATCATCTTTAATCAACTTGTTTATATTTGAGTGAATTCATTCCATGTGTGTGCAGAGTTTTGCTGTTCAATAATGTCAGAGCTTGGCTCACCATTTTGATTTTGTCCTAATACCATCGCCTTACTGGGCTGGTATTCACAGGACAACCCTTAACAGACCGAAATATTATTTCATAAAATAAAGTATTCATATTAAATATTAAATAATATATTAATAGATTCATAGTCACAACAACTATAAAAGGCTTTTGGCACATTTGAAATATTGTGCATTTATAAAGAGCATTTCCTGAGCAAAAGCTTGATGATTAATAATAACAAAAATAATATAATAGTAATAGTTCAAAGCTTAACTTAATAGTTGCTTGCTATTGTTAAACTATTCACCACAAGTATTCTATTAATTTCAAAGTCTTTGAGTGAAAAAGATGATTCATACACCTGTGGGAATCCATTTCAGTTTTCAGCACATTTACAAGGGAGGAAAACCTCTCCTGTGCCTAAAACATAATAAAGTTACAATGAGTTTTTACAATCTGCTGGTTCAGCCACACAAATGTTCCTGATGTTAGATGGAAAAAACGAGGACGTTAAAATTGTTTTTTGATTGCTTCTGCAACATTTTGGTGATTTTACAAAAGTCTATTTTGTTTCTTGATCTCCAAACTTTAATTTTAAAAACCTAGTTTCCCTTAGCGTCATGATATGAAGATGTCCTGGTTACTCAGACTCCATCCAGAACATCTAGTAGGGACTGTGACTATAATGTTTGTTTGTATAAATCAAACTCGTGTTATGAGTTCAAGACCATACAATTAAATTAACTTTTCTACTTCAATGTTGCTATTTTAAGCAGCAATGAAGGAAAAGTAAATAGTTGGGAATAGACATTTTTAAGAAAAATAACCCAGCATTGTTGAGGTTACAGGCAAAACTGACTACTTGTATTTTATACGTTGTGGCTTTTTCTACAACTGCCTCTCTCTTTCAAACCTCTACAATTATGGGACATTTGTGACATAAAAGATTTATGACCATGTAAACCTTTACCCCAGAGATACCATTTAAAGTGCAGCACAGGCAACAGTCATGTTGAAGTTTGCTTGTTGCTTAGTCAACCAACAGGAAATGTCCAGGTATGTACTGATTGTGTTTATTGATTTAATGGGAATGCATTCTTAACTTTTATAGATTTTCACGACTTAACATCCTAATAAGCAGTTTGACAGAAAAACAAAACAATCTAGTAATATAGGCTTGGAAAAACTAAGTTAGGCCACTGACCAAGGGTGCCCAAGTCTAGTCCTTGGGAGCTACTATCCTGCAACCTTTAGATGCATCCCTTCTCCAATACAACAGATCAAATTTAATGGCTAGTTACCAGGCCTCTGCAGAGCTCAATGACTGAATGCTGATGAGGGAATTCAACCATTTGATCCAGGTGTTTTGGAATAGGGATATATCTAAAAGTTGCAGGATAGTAGTTCTTAAGGAACGACATGGCAACCCCTGCTATAGACTATAGACCAATGGTTCTCAGTGCTCAGGGCCCACAGTGATGTTTTATATGTGTCTCTACTCCAACACATCAGATTCAATTGATTTCATTACCTCCACCGCTGTCATCCACTGCTACAGAAGCCTGGCAAACACCCATTCATGAAAGTCAGGTGTGGCAGCTGGAAAACACCTAAAACATGCAGGACAGCTGGCCCTGAGGACCAGGATTGAGAACCATTGCTATAGACTATATTTAGAAAGATACTTTCTAGAAAGTGTAACAACCATAAGAGCAGGGGGGTTTGGAGTGAGCAGAATTTTGCTTTAGTGCATGGTGGAAGAGATCAGAGATCAGTTTAACAGACCAACAAGACGAAGAAACGCCTAAAAATAAACTACATCAATATTTCAGTGGAGATGAGGCTGTAAATATTGGATATCACTGGGTAAAATTCACATGGCTCCTGCACTTGTAGGTTTGATTCCTACATGGAATGTATGATTAAACTTCATTACGCACTTTAGTCCATCCACAGCCTAAGAAAAAAAAAAAAAAACACTCCACAGAAAATAACACTGCAATTAGGCATGAAGTGTCAGTATGCAGGGCCTATGTATTGGACATAAGTATGGTACTGAATGTTTTGTGTGTGTGTGTTTGTATGTTTATGCTTTCATCTAAAAATGCTTTTTATCCAATAAAATCTACCTGCTATAATCTTTTGTGATTTGTACTTTTATTTGGTTTTTATTATTGATGCAAACATGAATCTCAGTCAGCGAGGCCTGGCATTATCAACAATTAATTCCCCCTAAATGCTATTCTGTGAATTTAAAACAATAAAGAACAGTTTGTTGGGTCTTTCCCACGGATCTTGTAAGATGTTGATTTTCCTTTTTGCAAATCCAATCTAAACTGTACCACAATTAATTTATTTTAAAACTGACAGTTTTAACAGCTAAGTTAAAGATAAATTGCCTAATTAATAAAAATTAACAAAATGCAGCCTGATTTAATGTAATCTTTGAAGCTGATAAACCTTTTTCACCATATGCTTGTCAAAGAGACCCATTTAGCAGTACCAGTGTAATAAAATATTGACAATTTCATTGCTTGGAAACAGATTGTTCAAAGGATAGAAACTATGTCTTATCACTCAGTCTTTCAGAACAGAGAGATGACAACTGGTGCCTTATGGGGCACGATGCTACACAGCATACACAGTTCACACTTCCTGACATGAAGCATGACTATAACATCTAAAGAGGCAGGGTGCTGAAGAACGTAGCTAAGTGGATCTCTCACAAAACAGTTTCAGGAGCTTCTGCATTCTGGTTCTGTCCCAACCAGTGGAAGGAATCTGTGATCATCCCCATCCCCAAAAAGACCCATGCAGAGGACCTATACAGGATTACAGACTTGTGGCGCTGACTTTAGTTTTATGTGAATGCATGTATAGAATTGTGTGTGGTCAGTTAAAAAGAACGGTGTCAGATAAACTGGACCCACTTTTAACACTGTACATATCAGCCTTTTACTGCAGCACCTTTAAACCTACATGTTCGGCCATCACTGATTTTATTGACTCAATTGACCAGACCACAACAGATCCATTTAAATGGTTTTAAATGAAGCAAGCAGGTTTTGGACACAAGGCTTCGTCAAGGTTGTGTTTTATCCCATTCTGTTTTCTGTATATACCGCATTTCCTGCTACAGTGAAGGGATGTTACCTTTTAAATACTCAGACAACATGGCCCAGGTGTTATGATTCTTAAGTGTTTGGGCTTTTTTTCTTTATTTCCACTCTTATTTATGTTCTGTAGTTGTATCCGAGTCCACTCTTTTATGTATCACTTTTATAAGTCATTCTTGTGTTCTGTGTACATTTTGAATTATCTATTAGATTCTCCATAGTGTTTCTATGTATTTCTGTTCATGTCATCCGTTTAGTTAATTAGTCTCCCTTCCTCAATCTCTTTGCTTGCCTTCTGCCGGCTGCTGCTCATCAGCCTTTGATTAACATACTGGCATCCTTCGTCCCTCAGTATTTAAGTCCCATGTTGGTCATTGTTTTCCACCACATCCTCCTGCTAAACTCCCTGTTTACATAATTTCTTTCGGTTTTCCTCATCCGGTTTCTCTTGTGCCTCCTGTAAGTTTTCAGTCTTTATTTAATTAATTATTATCATGTTCATCCACGATCTGTCTGCACCTCGGTCCCCCACCAATACAAAACCTCATGACACCTGGTAGCTCACATAATCAGGTCTGATACTGTGCCCCGATATCAACAGACAGTTGACAACTTGGTGAAAGCTTTTTGTGAAAATTTCTTGAAACTGAATGTCACAAAGACCAACAATTTGTGCTGCAGGGGCAGAGATAAAGATGTCAGGTCATCTCTCTTTGAGCCACTCAGCATCCAGGGCCAGCAGCTGGAGTCTTTTAGAAACCTTGGGAAATTGACATCTAGCTGTATTTTAAAGAGCACACAGAATCCATTTGTATGTTTTAAAAAAAGCACAATGTCTCCACAAGCTGAGAAAACTGTGGTCTTTTAACAACAAGAATGACATTTTAACACACTTTTATGAATTACTTATTATTTTCAACATTTTATTCTGGTACAACTTTCTCACTGTGAAACACAAAACCAAACTGTAACCAAACTCCCTTTCTGAGTTCTACAACTGCTCTGTTATAAAGGAGGCCATTCTGATCACAGAAGATCCCTCTCACCCCCTCAATCATTCAATCCAGCTGCTCCAGCCAGGCAGAAGGTTTAAAGTCTCTCCTGGAAAGTATTTTAAGAAGAGTGCTTTATTTCATTTTGCAGTACCCACCTTGAACAACCGAACTATACTTTTTTATACTTTTAACAGTCCCCTTTTATGTATTTTAAATTAGCTTTTTATGGGTGTTTTAAAGTGTTTATTGCATGTTAAGTGCAGGAATGCCATTGTTGGAACCCTGTCAAAGAACAATTTCTGTCAACATCTGGGACAGACAAAGTTTTCTATTCATTCTATAATCAAAAAATAGAACAATATGTGTCAATGTTGTCACTTTAAACTGAGGTTATACTTCCAACATCAATCGAGTCAGATAGAAAGAGAAGGAATATCTTTGGTTTAAGAATTTATTAAAGTCCCAAATCTTATTCTTGAGGTATTGCCACCTTATTTCAAAAGGATGAGGATGAGTCCTCTTTTGCACTGCGCACATCAACACCACAGGGAAAAATGGGTAACTTTACAGGGAAATCCTTTCCTATTGCTTCTGCATGATGTATTGTGACCTGTTTTTTGTAAAAAATGGGATTTCCTGTTTTCTAACATATTTCATAAAATGTGGCTCATTTTTAGCTCCAAGCTGTTGCCAGTAACAAAGCACTGGCTGCTGAGGTTTGACAGAGTTAGGATGCTCACTGAGGTTATGCAGCAATTTACGTTTAGCAACACAAACTAAAACTTACACTTTGTCAGCTTGACAAAAACAAACTAAAAGATATTCATGATTTGAAAAATCCAATTTGTTTTTATTTCAATAGATGTCTTCTGTCTTTACGGTTTGCATTGCAATGTCTTTGCTAAACTCAGCGAAGAATTAGTCATAAACTCAGGAAATAATCCTAAACTAACTACACATAAAATTTTAGAGGAAATGCTGACATTGTTCTTATTTCCCTGACAGTGTCAGGATTTGTGTAATGAATGAATTATTAACAAAAAGGCTACTGCTGATTGTGTTTCATTTATGTTGGAACTAATTCTAGTCGGCATTTGGGAACTCTGCCTAGCAGATACAAACCTGGAAGCTGCCAGTCCATAACAATGCATAAGGCTGTTAAATGAGACTAGCAGAATCCATCTCTCCTTTACCTGAACATCTGAAGACAGTTATTTTTCTTCTGTAAGGTGCATTACACAGAATGTCAGTGGACTGTGGCACTGAAATAAGGAAAGTATCAGATTACAGTAATAAAAGAGAACATCAAAATATGTAGAGGACAAACGGCACAAGATAGAAAACAGAAACTCTTATGAGGATTAATTTTATGAGTCAAAATGGACCAGTATCATATATGTCATGAGTACCAAAAAAGATTACAGTAAGTTATTTTAACTTGACTCCGTAAACATTTCTTGACACATATCTGACATCAGACCATATTTTTTTCAGTGACTGAATAAAAGCTGGGCTACAGATGGCAGCCAGGAGCAAAAATTCATTCATTATAATCTGACGGCTGGTTTAGAGGCTGTCATGACTGATGATTGTCTTCTTAAGATAAAAAGTCAAGAAATCAGTCACACATAGGCCTGATGTGACAAACGTGGCTTGTGGATCAGGTGAAGAGATTATGCTTAAATGATTAAAAGAATTGTGAAAATTATGAAAAAAACAAATGACATTGTCTGGTTTAATAATGACATATGAGAAAAATCGACTACAGCAAACATGTAAGGCTACAAAATAACATTTTAGGTCAAGTCAAAAGAAGGATACTTTAAAAAGCTTAACAACAAACATTGATTTTGAAGGTTCATGTTTGAAGCTCAACCAGAGTTTTGCCTTTTTGGCAGATAAGAATCTATAAAAAAAAAAAAAGGACCTTGCAATTTGGTTTTATAACGGTGCTGCTTAAATGAAATTCACTTTACAATTTCCAAGAGTTTCTGCACCCTACTGTGTCCTGATCCCTTATTCATGGTACATTTGCCAGCAACCAGCTTTGAGCATTGGCATATGGGTTCAGGTCACACTAAGGTCTTCTCTGCCCTTTGCAGGTGCAGGTTTTTGAGGACTGCTAATGACAAAAATTGGCAGACTAACTTTGTGAATTGCACCTTGGATGGCCAACAAGTTTGTTTAAATCTTAATGGACCAGCTTGTTCCATATTCAAATCTGTTATTGTACACTATACTGTAACAAAATGTGACAAAGTCAGTACTGTTGTATGCGTACACAAGTGAACAACTACAGATTCAGTACCTAAAAACAAACCCTGTGTGTTGTAGATTCACACTGGCAACTTTCCACAAATATTAAGAATTGCAAAGCAAAGACAGCAGCTACTATTGTTAAAAAAAGAAAACCTAGCTCACTGTGGATCTGATTGCAGAAACACAAGTCTGATTTTCACTCTCATACTGTCACAACTGATGAAATCCTGAGTTCATTAAACCTGTTACTCGTAAAAAGCTGCAGAGAATCACATAGTTTCACATATTGCATCAGTGAGGTTGTAAAGATTAGCTACAGCAACACACTGGGCAGGTTGGTAAGTAGGTCCAATAAAAATAAACCATCGGCTTGGCAAGAAGATGATTAACATATGACAAAAATGGATTGTCATATGTTAATCATCTCTTAACAACTCTTAACTGCATCAGTCACAGTACTATATTTTCAGCTTAAATGCAGAGTTGATGCTTATATGAAACTAGTTTACTTTGAATGTGTTAAAAATACAGACTACAAAAGCCCAGATCTTTTATTTCCACTGTGATTTAATAGCTGATTTAACCCTGATTAAATGGAAAATGTCAGTGTTATTATTTTGGGATGGAAGTATTTGTATTCTTCAGTGACAAGGCTGCCCTTTGCTCGAGGGCCTTTGTCACTCCACCTCTATCAATACCCTAAAACTGTCCTATGGATCATAGTAGGACAACATACTTGACCAAGTCTTTATTTTCTCTTTTCCTGTTTCAGGGATGTTTGTGGGATTTTATGTTGCTGTCAAGTTGAAATGCACCATTTCTAAATACCATTTCCACCTCAGCTTTCACAGTCATGCAGCCTAATATCATCATGCCACTACCTCTAAAAAGTGTCCATCTGATCCTGCCCACTAAATGTGGTATGACCCTTCTGAACTGAGCAAATTTATGTTTGTCTTATCTACCCAAAGGATATGCTGCAAATATGAATTAGACATATTTCCTCATCCCTTAGGAAAGTTGGATGCCACCTTCCTTATGCTAGAAAAACTAACAAGGATTATATTAATGGTTGCCTTTCACAAGTGTTTTCATAAAGTGTTACAGGTCTTCATAGTATTTGAGCAATTTTTATTCCTTATTTTCCAGTACCACACTTTACCTGAATCAGTTCAGAAGGTATATCAAAGCTGTTTCGACTGGTAGTACGTACTTGCAATGATCAATGCTTCAATTGTAATTCCATCATCAGTCTTTCCTTTTCATCTTCCATTTATTTGAAGTTTCACCATAAGATATTTTTTGTCACAGGACATTATTTTTCATCTACAGGCCCAATAAGAACTTGCATATAGATAGAGGCCATATGTTCAAAACGTTTAAAGGTTCAAGGACAGAATGAATAAATTAGCTCTGCATAAAAAGACTATTTTTCTGTCTATATAAATCCCAGTCCTACTGAATTAATCCTATGTAGGTAAACAATGATGGCAGATTCTATGTTTCTAAGTTAAAACAATGAATGGGGACTGCAAAGAGTGTTAGTTATAGCTTCTTTTCACTACAAAAATCCAGATTAACATTAACATCAACACAGGTACAATTTAGTATTGTTTTAAAAATGAACATGATTCAGGATTTGAAATTATTTAAAACCCAGTGTATGTTATCTTATATGATGTGATTAAATGTATATAGCTAAAAACAAAAGTTGGACACAAAACCCGTTTCTTTCTCTGACAATAAATCAAACTAATAAGTGTATTAAAGGAGTTAGGATCACCAAAAAATACTTCTGTTTGCTAAATGTTAAAATAATTACAGATTCTTACTTAGATATTTTTAAAAAATACTTTAAAATCAGGGCTGCACGGTGGCACAGTTGGTAGCACTGTTGCCTTGCAGCAAGAAGGTTGTGGGTTCAATTCCTGGCCAGGGGTCTTTCTGCATGGAGTTTGCATGTTCTCCCCGTGCATGCGTGGGTTCTCAACGGGTACTCTGGCTTCCTCCCACAGTCCAAAGACATGCCTGTTAGGTTAACTGGTCAATCTAAATTGCCCTTAGGTGTATGAATGAGTGTGTGCATGATTGTTTGTGTGTTGCCCTGTGATGGACTGGCAACCTGTCCAGGGTGTACCCTGCATTTCGCCCATAGACTGCTGGAGATAGGCACCATCTCCCCAGTGACCCACTATGGAATAAGCAGTAGAAAATGACTGACTGACTTTAAAGTCAGAAGTTTCATTACAGTAAGTTTATGTGTATTAACAATTTTTGGAAAGTCCAGGTGAAGATGTCATATCTTTGTAAATTTCTGATTAATTTCTGGTTAATTCACAGCATTAGAGTTAAGTAGAGGCAAACTTGTGGATGTATGTTGAGGCAACACTTTAAACACTCTTCTTCTTTTTATTACATCATAGGAAAATGAAAAGAAATCAGCTCAGATAACAAGAAGAGAACCATGGACCTCCATAGGTCTGGTTCATCCTGAAAATTTCCAGATGCTGAAGGGTCCCTTGTTCATCTGTGCACACATTTATACGCAAGTCTAAACACCATGAGAAAGTCCAGCTGTCACACTGTTTATAAAGGAGCCCGCTTGTGTGCCCCACAGATGAATGTGTTTTGGGGTTGAATGCGTGTATCAAACCTGGAGCAAAGGCAAAGGGCCTTGTGAAGATGCTCGCTGAACCTGAGAGTCATTCATTACATTGAAATTAGTCCTGTGCCATTTAGAGATGAAAGAAGCTTTCACTGCAAAAGCAACATAAAAAGCCAAATTACAGTTTGCAAAGTCACCTTAAAATTGAAATGTTTGGCCATAATGCCCATCATTTCCTGGGAGGAAAAAGGGAGAAGCTTGAACACCCACGAACATCTTCCAAATTGAAGTAAGCAGATGGCTAAATCATGTTGTTGGGGGTGTTATGCTGCAGAAGTGAGTGCTGTACTTCAAAAAATAGATGGCATCATGAGAGAAGAACATTATGTGGTTATTTAGAAGCAGGATCTCAAGAAATCAGACAGAAAGGTAAAATTTGTGGCTCCAATGGATGTTCCAAATGGACAATGACCCTAAGCACTCTGCCAGATCAGTTACAGAATGGCTTAAGAGCAAGAAAGTCAATGTTTTAGAGTGGTTATGACAAAGGCCTTAATAAAAGGTGTGTTAGCAAGGCAGCCAACAAACCTGACTCAGGTTAACCATTTCTTTCAGGAGGAATGGGCCAAAATTCCTGCAAACTATTGTGAGAAGGTTGAAGAAATGTAAAAAAAAAAAAAGTTTGATTTAACTCATACACATTCAATTCAATTCAGTTTATTTATATAGTGCCAATTCACAACACATGTCTCAAGGCACTTCACAACAGTCAGGTACATGCATTCCAATTAATACTAACAATTGAACAGTGCAGTCGGAGTTAGCTTTTTATTCAAATTGGATAAAAACACTGCCGCTGTTTCTGGTTCAAAAGTGGCTTGACCTGGGGAATGCGGCACCTGTAGCCCATTTCCTGCATACGCCTGTGCACGGTGGTTCTGGATGTTTCTACTCCAGACTCAGTCCACTGCTTCCGCAGGTCCCCCAAGGTCTGGAATCGGCCCTTCTCCACAATCTTCCTCAGGGTCCGGTCACCTCTTCTTGTTGTGCAGCGTTTTCTGCCACACTTTTTCCTTCCCACAGACTTCCCACTGAGGTGCCTTGATACAGCACTCTGGGAACAGCCTATTCGTTCAGAAATGTCTTTCTGTGTCTTACCCTCTTGCTTGAGGGTGTCAATAGTGGCCTTCTGGACAGTAGTCAGGTCGGCAGTCTTACCCATGATTGGGGTTTTGAGTGATGAACCAGGCTGGGAGTTTTAAAGGCCTCAGGAATCTTTTGCAGGTGTTTAGAGTTAACTCGTTGATTCAGATGATTAGGTTCATAGCTCGTTTAGAGACCCTTTTAATGATATGCTAATTTTATGAGATAGGAATTTTGGGTTTTCATGAGCTGTATGCCAAACTCATCCGTATTAAGACAATAAAAGACCTGAAATATTTCAGTTAGTGTGCAATGAATCTAAAATATATGAATGTTAAATTTTCATCATGACATTATGGAAAATAATGAACTTTATCACAATATGCTAATATTTTGAGAAGGACCTGTATACTTCCTTAGTATTGGGTAGATGTGTTTTTATCCAATTCTAATAAAAACCTAACTTCTGACTTTTAAGAAAGTAACTATAAAAATAAATATAATCAGTATAAAAGTATGGAAGACAAACGCCTTAAAACACAAGTCTACTGACTTGGAAGTCAAACAGTTTTGGAGTAATTATGCCATTTTTCATTATGTGAGATTTAAAAGATGGTCTGTTGTATAAAGCAGAATCTGTAATACAATCAACATTGAATTAAAAACATACACTGTGTGTGTGTGTCAGAAATGATCTAAATGCAATTATTCATTAGACATAAAGCCATTTGGCAAACAGTGTGGCCACACAAAGTCCAAGTTAGAAGCACAACTCACCACAGTTCTCCTCATCAGCCTGATTTCCACAGTCATCTATGCCGTTGCAGTGCAGGAGCTGCGGGAGGCAAACTGTCAGATTGCCACAGGGAAAATATCCAAGTGGGCAAGTCGCCTTCTCTTCTGTGGTATTGAGTGCTGTAATCAAAGCAGAAAGTCACAGAAAATATGTTTTAAGGCAACATTTCCATAGAACGTTTTAATCAAAACACTCCAGAGATCCTTTTCTAAGATTTTTGAATAAAGAACTTTTTGCATAGTTCTTGTTAAGCTGCTATTTTTTCTTTGCAGTTTTTCTGACTAAGCTGTTGTACACTCTGCAGAAGGAGGTAAAACTGTGACAAATACAGAACAAAATTCTTCATTCCAGCAACACAGATGGACTAACTCATAATCTGGGAAATCACCCTTATGCCTTTGGTTTAAAATACAATAAACATGCAAATGAGAAGAAACCTTTGAACTGTGAATTAGACCTATAAAACAAGTTCAATGGCAATCATTAATGAGTGACAAGATGTATAATTTTGCATATTGATAATGAGTAGTCTAAAGGCTTGGTGACTCTGTCCTTTCAGTGTGCTTCATTTAGATATGCCACAATATCCTCCCCAAGATTATCCCTGCTATTATATTAGGGGGCCACCTGCATCCTGGTCCCCCATGAAGGTCAAGTTCATTCTGTCTCTGTATGGTAAAGTTCTTTTAATAACTTTGCAAAAAACATAATTTGTTTTAACAATCCCTGTTTTTTTCTGAGAATAACAGCAAAAATGTCAGTCATGCAGTGCAATATTTTATGGGTTGTTCTGTGAATTTCATGCAGCTACTGACATGACAAAGCAGAGAGGTAACAGGAAATTGGGTAAAGATTGACTACACTTAAACTGCGCTTTCAAAAACATTCAGCAAAGGCTGCCATATAATTAAAAGGCTTTGTGAATGACAGATACATTCTTTCATCCTGTAGTGACAGTCTCAGATTTTTCTGCCTTCTCAGTAAATCTGTTGTGTTAACACTTAAAAGCAGAGGAATTTATGAAGGGTAATAGCCCACAAAAGCATTAAAAATAAAGCATGAATCATTGATTACATTTAATTAAGAAATTTTAAAATTTTGCTCTGCTGCACAAATATTTTCAAATACAGTAGTCGATTAACTCATTGCTTAGGTTAGTTGACAGTTAAATAAAAATAAAAAATAAAAACAGAAAAAATCTGTAAAATGTCCCTCCAACAATTGCAATAATTCATGATGAACAACAGCTACATGTTCTGTTGGCCAACAGCACAGCGTGATCACCTCAAATGATTTTAACCCATGTCTCTGGAGACAGCGTGTAAAAGTCAAGTGTTGCCGAGTTGCAGCACTATTAACACTCAACGAGTTTACAAACACGTCAATGCAGAAAAGATTACAATTTACAGTAAGAAAAAATTAAGGCCTCTTTCTGGTAATCCAAATGGGTCTAAGATCCATAAGCAGCCATTTTTAACCAGTTATAAGTTTAAAGTATTAAAGCTGAACTGCTGGTTGCCTAAGAGGTTGTTTGCACCCAACGCTAAGAAGTATTCTGATTGATCTGATTCTAAAAGAGCAGATTTTTACAAAGCAGCTTCTGTAATATATTTTAAGAACACATCTCTGCAAGCAGTCTTATGACCAGATTATATTTGCTTACTGCAGATGCAAATGAATAAAAATTTTAAGTATCATGCCACCAATATAGTTCTGTTTAGAAGGTTATGGATATTCAGCATAAAAATAAAATTTATTTTGAAAGCTTACATCTTCAGAATCAGTTTTATTGGACAAGACTGTGTGCACAAACAAGGAATTTGACTTTGGTTTCGCACATTCACAGCACACAGACATTAGGTATAAATATATAAACTTTAGAGGAAGTAAAAAAAGAATAAACATGTGTGTATGTACAGTATTTTTTTATGTAAAAGATTAGAAAATAAAAGAGGAAAGAAACTTTCTCTGTGGCAGCGGCTTTTTGCCATCAGTGCTCTGTAGTGCCAACCTGAATGTAAAAATCTAAACTGGATGTATCCAGGATGTGTGGGGTCTGCAGAGATTTTGACAGCCTATTTCCTGAGCCTATACCTATGCAAGTTCTGGAGGAAGGGAAGGTCAGCCCTGACGATTCTCTCTGTAGACCTAATTGTTTGTTGCGGGTTGGACCTGTCCTGTTTTATGGATGAACCAAACCACAGTGTTCATTGTGCACAAAACAGACTGAGCTGTCTGGACACAATGACAAGAAGTATGGCTGGAGAAGTCATGGTAAGGCTCTTTATCTTAAGAACATGATACCAGCTGTCAAGCATGGCAGTGGTAGCATCATGCTGTGGGTCAACAATCTGGTGAGAGAGAGACTAATTTATATATGTATACAGGTCCTTCTCAAAAAATTAGCATATTGTGATAAAGTTCATTATTTTCCATAATGTCATGATGAAAATTTAACATTCATATATTTTAGATTCATTGCACACTAACTGATATATTTCAGGTCTTTTATTGTCTTAATACAGATGATTTTGGCATACAGCTCATGAAAACCCAAAATTCCTATCTCACAAAATTAGCATATTTCATCCGACCAATAAAAGAAAAGTGTTTTTAATACAAAAAACGTCAACCTTCAAATAATCATGTACAGTTATGCACTCAATACTTGGTCAGGAATCCTTTGGCAGAAATGACTGCTTCAATGCGGCGTGGCATGGAGGCAATCAGCCTGTGGCACTGCTGAGGTCTTATGGAGGCCCAGGATGCTTCGAAAGCGGCCTTTAGCTCATCCAGAGTGTTGGGTCTTGAGTCTCTCAACGTTCTCTTCACAATATCCCACAGATTCTCAATGGGGTTCAGGTCAGGAGAGTTGGCGGGCCAATTGAGCACAGTGATACCATGGTCAGTAAACCATTTACCAGTGGTTTTGGCACTGTGAGCAGGTGCCAGGTCGTGCTGAAAAATGAAATCTTCATCTCCATAAAGCTTTTCAGCAGATGGAAGCATGAAGTGCTCCAAAATCTCCTGATAGCTAGCTGCATTGACCCTGCCCTTGATAAAACACAGTGGACCAACACCAGCAGCTGACACGGCACCCCAGACCATCACTGACTGTGGGTACTTGACACTGGACTTCTGGCATTTTGGCATTTTCTTCTCCCCAGTCTTCCTACAGATTCTGGCACCTTGATTTCCGAATGACTTGCAGAATTTGCTTTCATCCGAAAAAAGTACTTTGGACCACTGAGCAACAGTCCAGTGCTGCGTCTCTGTAGCCAAGGTCTGGGGAATGCGGCACCTGTAGCCCATTTCCTGCACACGCCTGTGCACAGTGGCTCTGGATGTTTCTACTCCAGACTCAGTCCACTGCTTCCGCAGGTCCCCCAAGGTCTGGAATCGGCCCTTCTCCACAATCTTCCTCAGGGTCCGGTCACCTCTTCTCGTTGTGCAGCGTTTTCTTCCACACTTTTTCCTTCCCACAGACTTCCCACTGAGGTGCCTTGATACAGCACTCTGGGAACAACCTATTCGTTCAGAAATTTCTTTCTGTGTCTTACCCTCTTGCTTGAGGGTGTCAATAGTGGCCTTCTGGACAGCAGTCAGGTCGGCAGTCTTACCCATGATTGGGGTTTTGAGTGATGAACCAGGCTGGGAGTTTTAAAGGCCTCAGGAATCTTTTGCAGGTGTTTAGAGTTAACTCGTTGATTCAGATGATTAGGTTCATAGCTCGTTTAGAGACCCTTTTAATGATATGCTAATTTTATGAGATAGGAATTTTGGGTTTTCATGAGCTGTATGCCACAATCATCCGTATTAAGACAATAAAAGACCTGAAATATTTCAGTTAGTGTGCAATGAATCTAAAATATATGAATGTTAAATTTTCATCATGACATTATGGAAAATAATGAACTTTATCACAATATGCTAATATTTTGAGAAGGACCTGTATATATATATATATATATATATATATATATATATATATATACACTCACACACAGTATATACAGTACAGACACACCTTCTCATTGAAAGAGTTGTCTTGATTTTCATGACTATGAATATTGTAGCTTCACACTGAAATCATTAGCCTTATCGCATAATTGCCTAAGTCATATTTGAACGTTTTTGAAAAACAAGAAAAAACATTTTTCAGGAAGCAAAAAATATTTTTAATCGATTTTGTAGCAGTAAGCCAGAATATGACTTAGGAAATTATGCTATAAGGCTAACAATATCACAAATCAACCTGCTCACAAAAAACTTTTAAAGTCATTAGAAATAATATTTGAAATAAATTATTAAAAGCCCAAACTCAATATAAAATCCAAACTCATAATGATAGTATATAAACTTTTGCCCAAAATGTTACATGGCCATATATGTAAAACACAATAATAGAGGAGTGAAAGTTTGTTTGATGATAAATTAAAAATGTTTCACATAAACAAAGTAGTTACTACTTCCATGCATCAATTGTCTGTACAAGATGGGTTCTGGATGTTGCTACGTTTTCATTAGAACTATGACCAATACACAGCTTTGCTCGATGCATCCAGGCTGTGCAGCTAATAGCTGCTTCCTGGTTTGAGGCACAGCAGTGACAGCTACTTGTTCACAGAAGTAGCAGCGGGGATTTCAGTGAATTAGACCGGCCGTTTGTTTGGACTCAACTTAATTCACAATGTGTGTTTTGCACAAAATAGATAAGCTGGAAAAAAGATCCTGCTGAAAATTGGCTGCTTAGAAATAGCAACCACAGGCGAGGATATGGTTCACATTCACAATGTAACAGAATGTGTCCACAACCCTAAGAAGCAAACTCTGAATGTGGCCTGAGCTCGTGAAGCTGTGTCCTCAATGTGTCGCAAATGCATTTACACCTGTACTCCGCTGTTCCCTTGTAATCTGATCAAGCAGGATACATGTCTGCACCAGACATAAACTGCTTCTAAAGAAGGGGGTGCATTATGCAAGCTGATGTGATTTTAAACTACCTTGAAGGATTACAGAAGAAGGGTGGCTTCAGTTTTAGTTAAATGTGAGCTGCTGCATTGTTTAGCTTAAGAATAGTTGACGTTGAAAATTACAAAAGATGCATAGCATCATTTGAGGCAAATCTAAAAGCACCTCATTGGGAAGATGGGGACAGGAAAACAACGCCAAAGAAATTATTTTTTCAGGTGCTGGGCAAGTAGCAGGAGATGTAAACACTCTAAAGGTTCATTACATTTTATTTTGCTCATCATCCAAGGATACTTGGAGCACTTATGGATATTAGACAGACATTATACTATTGGACCTCCAGGGAATTGTAAAACACCTCTTGAGACAAATACAATGATGAAACCCTGCCATACCCTTTAGCATTTGCCACAAAGGTCAAAACAGTTTCCTTTCTCTTAAACTCGTACATCACAAAGACATGGACAAGGAAGCCTTGTAAATGACTGGCTTTCCTGAACATTAAAGTCCCAATGCCTTATGTAAAATGTCAAAGTTCTACAATAATCATGAATCCTATTATGGTCACAAAATAAAGGAAAGGATATTTCATGATGGCTCAGCTAAACCAAATCCAAATATAAAAGCCTTACCCTCAGCAAGTAGTCATCAAACAGGCCTATTGAAGTCACTTTAAACATTCATGATCATGTTGATGTTTTGCTTAATAATGAAAAAATAATGTATTCATGAAGAACAAATAAAGCTGCATTGTTTATATTTCTACATCTCAAGTAGCTTTGTTACAGTAATTACTTTTTGAGTCGGAAGACAGAGCACGCAAAAAAGCAACAATTATGGGTTATTTTTGTCTTGACCTAAGGTTGTATTAGTATTAGGAACCATTTCAATAGCTGTAATTCACAGTCCCCACTGCATCTCTATTGAAGCACTCCTTCAAATTCTGACCTTTGCAACAAAAAAACAAATAAAATAGCAATGGCCTCAATGCCAAATTTAGCAGATACAAATTTCCTGTTCCTTCCTTGCATTTATCCCTCTTTTATGTCAGCAGTTTTATGCCTCAGGGCAGTGTACACATTTTCTAGATCTTACCATGTCCTAAAACTTTTTAATCTAACCCCAAGTACAAAGAGACCACCCAGTAGATTCCACACATTTTATTTTTTAAACACTAATAATGGTAAATAAGTTGTAGTTGTTTTTGTGTCTGACTTTTTCAGTCTGTTTATATTGGGGAGAATTTGGCCCACTCTTATTTACAATATTCCTTAAGTTCCTATGGAGGTTTGCAGACATTTGTTTGTGCATAGATATCTTTAGGTCCCACTATAGCATTTCGAAGTTGAAGTCTGGACTTTGACTGGGCTGTTGCAACACCTTGATTCTTTTCTTGTTCAGGCATACTGTTGTAGATTTGCTGGTGTGCTTTGGATCATAGTCCTATTTAATGACTCTGTTTTAGACAAACTTCAACTGCACGATAAATGGCCTCACATTTCACTCTAGAATACTCTAGCAAACAGTTGAGTTCATGGTCAACTAAATAATTGCAAGGTGCATACATCCTGCAAAAAAAGCCCAAATTACAACCGCCTCACCTCCATACTTGACGGTTGGAATGAAGTGTTTTGCTGAGATGTTGTGTTTGTTTTCTCTAAATATGACACTACATTATGGTAAAACATTTCTGCTTTGGCCTCATCTGTTTAAGACATTGCTCTAGCAGTCATGTGCTTCCATCAAAACTGTGCAAAACTAAGTCATACTGCCAAGAGGCTCCTCAACAGTCCAAATAAGCTATACTTGTTTAGTCTTTTTCTAATTGTCTTGTTGTGAACTTTAAAATGCCTGTGACATCGAATTTGTATGATAAATCAAAGGAAATCAATGAAAGGAAACATTGATCAGCGCTTTGAGTGCCTTGTTGCTGAAAAGCACTATATAAGTAAACTTGACAAAATATTTTTTTACAAAGTTAATTTATGTTGTTGAAAGGAACCGTTGTAAATTTCACAAAAAAAGGCACCTTCTGACTACTCCTTTGCAATTTTGTTGCACTGTTTTATGAAGTGAAAGTGGAACCTTGGCATGTAACCTGACAACGGGTGCAATGGCCAACATGGACAGTAGCGAAGAATCTGATGTTTCTGTAGATATATTACACTCACTAATAGAGAGACACGAACCATAGTCAGAAGAAAGTCAGCTGTCATCAGGTGCCAAAGCACAAGTTTTGGGCGCAGCTCCTTATATATAGGAGCCACTGGTAGAGCCGAGAGCACCACCTGGCAGTGAAACAACTGGAGGTGAAGCTCAGCAGCATGGAGCAGTAGCAGCAGATACAACAGGTGTTAAAAGATTTAAAGATACTTCTTGATGTGTAATTTTTTTGTTAAAATCTTTAGAGAAACATTTATTTAAATATAACATATGCATGTGTAATATATCTTATTTTAATAATAATAATTTCTGATTATTATTAATAATAATTTCAAATTTTAAATTATTAACAATGACTACCGATATCTAAATGTACTTTTGCGACAAGGAAATGTTTTTACCTGCTGAGCCCTGATCCGTTTAGCAACAGGAAGCAACAACCTTCTCTTTGGCGATCTTTTCCCATCAGATGCTCTGAACAGCGTGGCTATAACATCTGCTTCAACACTCTCCTTCGTCTTTAAAATATCCCGACCTCCGACATAATTTCTCTTGTGAATACAGAGGTTTCTTGTTCGAAGTAGTTTGCTACTATCAGAAGTCCTCTGATCACAGCTGGCTGTGCTTGGTGGGACCAGCCCATCTCTACCTCCTTAGTTCTCCAGTTCTGATCCAGGCAGCTCTGATCCTCTTTGCTTCAGGAAAGTGGTGCAGACTAACGGCTGCTGTCGCAGTATTGCTGCCACCACCAGCAGCAATGCAACGCTTCAAAAATATTAATGCTGTTTTTAATGCAACTTGTCTTCTTCCTGAACAGTTTATCATTGAAGCACATGATGAAAAGTTCCCCTTTCATGTAATTTCCGGACGACTTTGGACTTGCAAATTTCAACAACAAAATATGCCGATTTAGTGTCACAATTTTCTTTTAATACGTCTTTAAAATTAATATCATGTCAATTACTGCCCAATTTCTTCAATATTGAGATGTTTTCATTCAATTTCACAAGCACTTTAACATGCTTATTGATTCCAAGATGGAGCTATTGGGTTTTGTGCATCATTTATCTGACTGAAGTTGGTGAAGTTTTTACCCAACTGTGCTTCTGAAATATTAGCTGCTTAGTTGAGATGAAAACTGATGAATGCACAGGGCTGCATTTTGTGTTAAAGTTACAGATGGATTTATTTCTTTTCTTTCACATTTATGCTTCCCTGTCAGTTGTCTTAAGAGAATATAAGCATTTTATACCTATTGCTAAAGTGTATAATCTTGATTCCAGTCGACATAAAATGAAAGTAAAATGGTAACAAAAAGCCAGAGACAAATTAATTTTATATCGAATACATAAATAAATGTTTTAGTAATCACCTCTGAAAGAAAAAAAAAAAAACACTGGAGAACCCAAGAATGGCAGGTGTGTTCATTATAAATGTTTCATGTAACCTGGAAGTGGAATGGGTTATGTGACTGACTCAGCTGCTTCACAGGTTGAGGTCTGGTAGAAGCAGTTATTTTGCTTTCTCAAGGGAGCATAAAGACAGAAAAGGTGAAACAGAAAATCCCTAAAGTCAAATGTTAATCTTTCTTTATCTTTTTGCTGTGGAGGAAGACTTGTGCTAAAGCCTATTAGTAGGATTAGAGATGGGAAAGGTGAATCCAGGTGAGATAGTGCATATAATTTCTAATTCAGGTACTCATCTATGACAGAGTAAGTTTGCACCAATTTTAAAATGCAAGATACTTTTAGGCACAGTATTGCTTGTCCTGGTTGATGCCGATTTCCAGTTTTCTTCGAGGTCTGACGAAAAACTAATGTTTTTATCCTAAGGTTAAATAAAGGTTTAACATAAATAAATAAATAAATAAAGATTTAACACACTGGGTTTTTTGATATATGTAGTAGTTTGAATCTCTTCTTTTCTTTCTGCTCTCGGTGAAAGAGGACGCTTTTCTCTGTCTTCCTCACCCTCCCATATCTGCCCTGCTTCAGCTCTGTGTCTTGTCTTTTTTTTGGAGCCTTTTTTTGCATATTTTCCAAAATTCTGAGTTATGGATTTGGTCAGCTGGTCTCTCAATGCAATTGATCAAATTTTCTCAACGAGAAGACAGGGTTAAGGGGAAACCTCTTGTCCAGACAGGACATTTTTCTCCGGATACACGATGGACTCCTGGCAGAAGTGGAGGATTGTGTGTCTGTCGATATTGTCAGTCGAGGATGTCGAAGATGTGTATACAATTGGATGTTTGATAACAAGATTTCTGCTTTTTGGAGTTGGCGGTTACCTGGCATATCGAGAAATTCGAAAAACGTCAGCTGCTGTTCTGGCCATTGTAAGACTGCCTGGCATGTATGATGGGATCTGCAGAGTGATCAACACTCAGACTGAGATGTTACGTGAGCTGAATCGCAGACTGGATGTGTTCCTTACACAGCATTGCAGGCAGGTTGCAGTTCATGGACTCAGGGGTGAAATGGGATAAATCTTGGAGAAAGTTGTTCGCTCGGATCTGGCGGAAAGGACCTAGAATTTGGCTGTTTGGATTAGCCATTGAGAAGCACCAGCGAGACTCTCAAGGCGAACGGAAAACTAAGAGTCGCCCTGACCCAAATAACTGTTGTTTTTCTAAAAAGTTTGGACTAAAACTGTTTTATACCAGTGACCCAGCTTATTTGAATGATGGGACCACAACTGCCTCATACCAGTGACCTCAAGGATTAATATTATCCTTTTTCTTCTAGCACCGGATGAATTCCTTACCACAGAGGACTTAATGATCTAGTTACCTCTATTAGAAAGATTGGATTAGAACCAGCTCTTACCAGTAAACTCCCAAGGATTATTAATGTCATTTGATTTGTTTTTCTGTGTTTGATTTTCTGTATCACTGTAATGTTGTGAGGGTAGGAACGTAGATCGACTGGTAAATCGAGAGCTTCGCTTTTCGGCTCAGCTCTCTCTTCACCACAACAGACCGGCACAGCGTCCCCATTACTGCAGCAGCCGGACCGATCCGTCTGTCGATCTCCTGCTCCATTCTCCCCTCACTATAATACCATGAATGTGTATTTGTCCCATTACAGCTTTCATCTGTTTTAGCTTTTTTGTCACCATTAAATTTCAGATGAGTACACAAATTGTAAAGAAAATCTGAATCAAACTCTGTTTTACTGGTAGGGTTTGTGCACACAAACAGAAAAAAAAAGGTGGGAAATAATTTTATCTTGTAAATATGTATACAGGTCCTTCTCAAAAAATTAGCATATTGTGATAAAGTTCATTATTTTCCATAATGTAATGATGAAAATTTAACATTCATATATTTTAGATTAATTGCACTCTAACTGAAATATTTCAGGTCTTTTATTGTCTTAATACGGATGATTTTGGCATACAGCTCATGAAAACCCAAAATTCCTATCTCACAAAATTAGCATATTTCATCCGACCAATAAAAGAAAAGTGTTTTTAATACAAAAAAACGTCAACCTTCAAATAATCATGTACAGTTATGCACTCAATACTTGGTCGGGAATCCTTTTGCAGAAATGACTGCTTCAATGCGGCGTGGCATGGAGGCAATCAGCCTGTGGCACTGCTGAGGTCTTATGGAGGCCCAGGATGCTTCGATAGCGGCCTTTAGCTCATCCAGAGTGTTGGGTCTTGAGTCTCTCAACATTCTCTTCACAATATCCCACAGATTCTCTATGGGGTTCAGGTCAGGAGAGTTGGCAGGCCAATTGAGCACAGTGATACTACGGTCAGTAAACCATTTACCAGTGGTTTTGGCACTGTGAGCAGGTGCCAGGTCGTGCTGAAAAATGAAATCTTCATCTCCATAAAGCTTTTCAGCAGATGGAAGCATGAAGTGCTCCAAAATCTCCTGATAGCTAGCTGCATTGACCCTGCCCTTGATAAAACACAGTGGACCAACACCAGCAGCTGACACGGCACCCCAGACCATCACTGACTGTGGGTACTTGACACTGGACTTCTGGCATTTTGGCTTTTCCTTCTCCCCAGTCTTCCTCCAGATTCTGGCACCTTGATTTACGAATGACATGCAGAATTTGCTTTCATCCCAAAAAAGTACTTTGGACCACTGAGCAACAGTCCAGTGCTGCTTCTCTGTAGCCCAGGACTGGGGAATGCGGCACCTGTAGCCCATTTCCTGCACACGCCTGTGCACGGTGGCTATGGATGTTTCTACTCCAGACTCAGTCCACTGCTTCCGCAGGTCCCCCAAGGTCTGGAATCGGCCCTTCTCCACAATCTTCCTCAGGGTCCGGTCACCTCTTCTCGTTGTGCAACGTTTTCTGCCACACTTTTTCCTTCCCACAGACTTCCCACTGAGGTGCCTTGATACAGCACTCTGGGAACAGCCTATTCGTTCAGAAATTTCTTTCTGTGTCTTACCCTCTTGCTTCAGGGTGTCAATAGTGGCCTTCTGGACAGCAGTCAGGTCGGCAGTCTTACCCATGATTGGGGTTTTGAGTGATGAACCAGGCTGGGAGTTTTAAAGGCCTCAGGAATCTTTTGCAGGTGTTTAGAGTTAACTCGTTGATTCAGATGATTAGGTTCATAGCTCGTTTAGAGACCCTTTTAATGATATGCTAATTTTGTGAGATAGGAATTTTGGGTTTTCATGAGCTGTATGCCAAAATCATCCGTATTAAGACAATAAAAGACCTGAAATATTTCAGTTAGTGTACAATGAATCTAAAATATATGAATGTTAAATTTTCATCATGACATTATGGAAAATAATGAACTTTATCACAATATGCTAATATTTTGAGAAAGACCTGTATATACAGTATTTCTCAAAGAAGAAGACAATGTTGACAGCCTGGAAATCCTGAATGAAGGGAAGATCAACCCTGAATATCCTCTGCAGACCTGAATATTTGTTACCATCTGGAACTGTCCTGTTTTGTGGATGAACCAAACCACACAGTGATGGACGTGCACAAAACAGACTGAATAATGGCTGTGCAGAAGATGAGCAGCAGCTCTTGTGGATAAAAGCCACTCCACCTCCTGTCCATATGGAGACTCAACATAGACCCTGATAAGATCAATGACAGTAGTGTCCTCTGTAAAACTTCAGGAGTTTCACAGATGGCTGTACTGAGGTTAATTTAAAATGCAGTTTCCAAATAGATGATACATTAAGTAGGTTTATTAGAAAACAGGCATGTCTTTAACACATAAAACCCTGGATGACACTTTATTTTCTGCTTTTAACTCAAACAAGACAGAACTTGTCATGTTTTGTCCAGTACCTCTAAAAAACAAACTGCTTAGTCAGTGACACACGCTGGGTGGCATTAACTTGGTCTCAAGTAATAATGTAAAGAACCTGGGTGTCATCTTTGATCATGCCATTTAAAATTTCGTAATATCAAGTGAAGTGATCACTTCAGTGAGTGTCTCAGAGTGACCCAAATCCATAAATTCAACAGAGTTTACTACCTCTATTAATCACAGGTAATTTATGGATTCAATTTATCAATGAGAATAAATAGTTTTTCCCTTAATATATTAAATAATAATTTGAAAACTGCTTTTTGTTTTTACTCATCTTCAACTTATATAAAAATTTGTTCAATGATCTAAAACACTTTAGCCAAAAGTTAAAAAAACAGAAAGTTGTGGATGTTCCTATTTCTAATGCATTTATTGAATGAAAAAAAACAAAACATTGATTTTTCAGAACCTGGTCTGCCAGCCACTAACCTGAGCATATAAAAAGTGAAGTTTGTTTCTATGGTGGATTCACTGTTGCTGATATGATCCTTAAGTGTTTGAGTTTTTGGATGTTTTTGTGTCTTTGTTTTCATAATTTCCCTGCTGTTTATGTTCTTTAAAGTGTTGGCATTTTAGTTAATTCCTCTTTTCTTAGTTCAATCATGAGTTCTTTGTATATTTCTAGGGTTTTATTTATCTCCATTCAGCTCCTCTGTGATTATTAGCCTCCCTCCCTCAGCACCTCTGCTTCAGCTGTTCCTCATTTCCAGTGCCTTTCTCCACACTCCCTGTATGTAAGCTCTCTGGTTGTCATTACTAGTTTCTTCCATTGAACTGCCTCATATTTCGCTGCTCTGTTATGTTCTCCATGTTTGTGCCACCTGCGTTCCACGACCTGCTCCTAGGAGTTCTTTGGAACTTTCAAATGTTTCTTCATTAATGCCTTGCCACAGCCTTGTTGGGTCCTATTTTCAGCCAACTTAAAAGAAAAAAAATCTTTAGAAAAGACTTGTCTGGCTGATAAACCTTTACCAAACAGCAATGTTTAGGATAAAAACCTCCAACTGAAATATGTGAAATGGAAATAGAAAGAATAATGCCGACAAGGAAAGTGGTGGGCACATTGTCCAAGCAACAAAAGACAGCTGACCACAGAGGATGCCCTGTGAGTCGAGAGAAACCACTGGCAGTGTCTCAATAAGTGTTGCGCTATTTAAATAAACTCATATCTGATGATCCCACCAATGTGTTGCCTTATTTATCACTGGAATATAAGACAAACTGATCGGCTATTAAAACTATAGAAGGAACTGAAGATCTCTAAAGCTGAATTTAGATGTTACTCCTCCAGAAATGTCCAGTTCTTTAGTGGATTTGGTATTAAATCGTTTCAGTGAAAAACAGCAGTTAAAATATGCTACAGCAAATTCAGTGTTTGGACCCACTTCTCTTATTCTTAACACAGTGGCTTATCCCAGTAACACAGAATCCCATTTAAGCAGCACAGTAACTGAGAAAATGTCCCCCTTTACTGTTAGAGATGTGTGATGGAAATTCTTGCAGTAAGCATTTCACAGTGTATGATTTATTTTTATCTTACTCCTCAGAACATCTGTGTTAGGGAGTAAGCTGTAAAGCCGTTATCAGAAGGTTAATGGTTCAGACCAATCTTTGGACAATGTCAGTTAGGGCAGTTAGGTCTGTTCCTAGATAAGCTTGTCACTGTTGAACTCAAGAAGGGTTGGGGTCATAGAACATGGACTCTTTGCAGTTGAGATAACACTGTCTTGTTCTGGTATAAATACTGTGTGAAAATAGCGTTCGGGGCTCTGTTCAACTGACTTGCTTGGTGACAGAGTCATTCAAACGCTGAATGCCTTTGAATAAAACTTATAAACCCAAAGTCTGGATTTTCTCTTGTTATGAGTCAACTTCTACCCACTTTGATAAGAAAATTCCACAACAGATGCTTCATTGCACAGCTGACACTATGGACTTAAATATGCTTCAAATGCACATATTAGCCTGCCACTGATAGAATCCAAAACATTAACGAAATAAACGGGATGCAAACACAAGAGAAACATTTGACTGAATGCGCATTAACATAATGAACATATAATGAATATAAATATCAGAAGATAAGCGATTTAAATTATTTTCATAAGAGAATGAGATTGAGAAAAACTATTATGACAGTTATTATAGCATTTGAAAGCCCATTTTATAACATAACTCTAAAATGAATGAAAAATCTCCACATATTTACAGTAGAATCCCTTTGGTGCCTCCTGTTCCAATCTTTCTATTCAGTTTTATGATCAGTTCAGATGTGGATCGAATAACTGTGTTTCAAAGGCAAATCTAATTTAAACTGTAAAACACAAATTCCCTAAAACAAAGCACGCAAAGAGTTCAGAATGTGGTCAGTCAGAAGGAGTTGCTGAACTTACCCGACACTCCATAAGCGAATATCACAGCAACGTAAACTTGCATGATGCCCCTGCAAGTTCTTGGTTAAAATCGCGTACGTGGAAGAAAGGAGTAGTAATTTTCTCGTCCCCTCTTTCCAGGTGTGAAAATCTCGCCAGAAGTTTCTAATTAAAACGCCGTGCGGTAATAGCCGCGCTGACGGTGAATATAAGATGGTCTAGTCCAGACAGCGGCTGCAGGAGAGACCTGTGAACGCTTCGCAGGGTCGAAGCGATCTGCAGCTTCCTCCCGTGAGAGGGAAAGGTTTAAAGAGTTGCCATGTTTTGACGCACGGGGAGAAGCAGGCGGCAAAGGTGCAGCAGTGCGCACAGACACGCAGAGAGGAGGCTCAGCATTTCATATATTACCAGCACTGAGCGGGAGCTGCTCAATAACTCCTCTATTCAATTAGGAGACGAAACTCTCCCAGTGCATTACTGCGTATCAGAGGACTGATTAATCCATTCCTTTTTATATTGTCTTCCTGATGACAGAATAAAGGAAGTCTCAAATATTCTTTTTTTTCTTTATGCGCAATTGCAAAGACTTTAAATTCATGAGTTTTCAGTCCGGGTTAAGGTATTCTCTGTTTCACAAGGAAGCTTCCTCGCAGTCAAGGATTTTTATGTGCCTCCGTATCTCTGAGCTTTCATTTTGTCTCTCCTCCTGTACTACTTTTCATTTTTTTCTGGTTTCTTCTTGTTTTTAAAATCTCCTGTTTCATATCCAATTTTAGAGATAATTTTTCCTTAAATTATTTTTAAAGCAAAACATATGTTCAGTAAGCAAGTTTCTGTTATAGCTCTGCCAGCTCAATATTATTACAATATCAGCCAAAATATCAGTTGTATTAATTGGCTTTTGCTATTATGATATTCTGCAGCAGCAACAGGAAAAAGAATCTGATCTAAAGTAATCCTCCTCCTAAACTTAGATACATTTTCTTACTATTTACCACTTTTATCATTTAAACCTAATTGATAGAAAGTGTCCTTGGGGTTGGGCTGATGGGACTGTGTGCCTTTAAAGACTCAGAGTAGAGAAAAGGAGGTGGGAGATATCTGTCAATATTATCAATTCCCATGTTTGAAATCAGTCAGTGAGAAATTCATCCTACCATAATGAATAGCCTCTGGCAAGAGTAACAAACTAAACTGCATTGGGATACCATCTCATTTGTAGGAGGCAAAGCTTTGAGTCAGTGCAAGAATATCACGTACAACAGATCAGAAGGCTGGATACAATAATGATTATCATTTCTCACATATTAATTTGGAGATACTATTGATGCCTTTAAAAAGTCTTTCTAATGTAGGTCAAAATATTTTTCACCCCACTTCTCAAATTTGGATATATTTCTCTTTCTTATTGTGTTTTTTCAGAAATCGCCTGAAAAACCAAGATTTTGTTGTAAACATCAAAAAGATCCTGGGGTAATTCTGGCTGATTATTTGACAATTCTTCTAATTAGAAATGGTAGAGTTGATTTAGATAGATCTTATTTACTGATTAATAATTTCTTGGTATTTATTGGCATGCAGATTGTGGACTGTTTATTTTAGCTGCTTCTCTTTTTTTGCAGCAAAAAGGATGTAATTTTCAAAGCAGCTGCACAGCCAAGAGCATTAAACTAAATTACTTTGAGTGCCACCACAGCATTATAATGTTGTAACCTTATCATTAGGCCCCCATGGCAGGCCCTTCTTCAAATTTTCAGATAACCAATCCACAAAGGTATATGTTGGAAAAATGTATAAAAGTTATCATTGCTTAGTTTAAACCATGTTTATGTTTGAAGTTCTGCTCTAGTTAAGATGATTCCTGTGATTGGTTTTAGTGTGTAAAAGGGTTTGGGGAAAGTTAAGGAATGTGGTCTGGAGTGGATCAATCCCTGGACATGACATGCTTCTGTCATATATGGGAATGACCACTCTTTTTAAGTTGAAATCTCTGTAAGAATTGGTTGAACCAATTCCTGCTTTTTGCTTGTTGGAATGTGAGTTGTAAATAAAAGGCTGGTGCAAGGATTTTCTCTTTGTGAGAAGGAAGTCGCTGTTTGGCAGAGGACTGTCTCTCCCTTGCAAGTCAAACTTACTTGGTTCACTTGTGTCTTATTTTTACACTTGTCTGTAATTATCAGCTTTCTAACTCTAACAGTATGCAAGGCTCAAACCTCATGGGTAAGAAACCGCCACTGATACAAGACTACTCCATGTTGCAACCAGGACCTGGACCCTGATATGCTGACTTCATGATAATGAACAACCACAATCTTAGCATGGAAGTTTATACAAATTTAAAACAGGAATCCTGATGATCCATCACGCATAACAGGGAGTGTATTATTTTTTTGTTTTGATGAATTAGACAATCTCCTCTAAACCCTAAAAAAAAACCCATCCAAATGTTGGCTGGTTTTTAATGTTGTCATTAGCATAAAGAGGCCTGTAAAGTTAAAAGATTTCCAAATGACACTATATTACAAGAATAATTCTCTTGTCTGGCATCACACAGAAATGAAATTGAGTCCCATCCCATTCTTAATCTTGGATTTAATATGACATTGCCCCACAGTCCGCAGTTATAACAGCTTCAGCTCCTCAGTTAGAGGGAAAGGTCTTCTAGGAAATCCTCAAACGGGAGGAGCACCAGCCACTGAGGTAGGACTTTGGGACCAAGGAAGTAAAGATAAGACCTATAATAGAATTCTCTATGAAGGAGGCAGCAAGACCTGGCCTGATTACCACACTATGTGAGCAAACAATTTGGCATCTCTCTCAGGGATTCCTGCTCCTCTTAGGCACCTCCTGACGATCCTGATGAGCTACAGCTGTGGGGCCTGCCTGTCACACCCTGCTGGACAACAGTGAGAAGACAACAGCGAAGCACCACACAAACCTGCACATTATTATTTTTGGAGCATTGAGAGTTTAATATAGAAACTTTTTTATAGAACGCATTTTACCTTTATGTCCCACAATGGAAAATGTTTTGAAATTATAAAAAAAAACAACGAAAAAAAAATATATATTTTCACATTCACAGCATAGAATCTTTCAATAACTTCAGACTAAACCACATATGTTAAAATATATACATTTTTGTTTTTTTGTCAGTCATCAGTCAGTCATTTTCTACCGCTTATTCCATAGTGGGTCACGGGGAAGCTGGTGCCTATCTCCAGCAGTCTATGGGCGAGAGGTCGGGGTTCACCCTGGACAGGTCGCCAGTCCATCGCAGGGCAACACACAAACAACCACGCACACACTCATTCACACTCGTTTTTTTGTTTTAAGGATTTTTGCCATGCATTCACGATTTAAAGCATAGTCAATGGGACCAAGTTTGTAGCGAAGGTAAAGATTGTGCACAAAGTACATATCTCTTGTGTTACATACCTTGCAATCAAAATGATAAAAAAATTTTTTTAAAATAAAAAGCAAATCCTGACCAAGTTTCACAGAAATAACCTTTAAGCTGACCTACGTATGGAGAATCAAAAAGCCAAATAAGCAGAATGTGCACGTTAGAATGTGCAGAATGGGAACAAGGTGCCTCGAGAGAAAAGGCTCTGCATGGCAAACTAGACCGTTTATTCAACCTCATGAACTTTCTCAATTTTTCTCCATTATTTAATTGGTTCCTGCCTTTTACAAAATAAAATGACTTTGTAGCTTTTCAGAGGTTTTTTGGACCTGAGATGATTAGATCTGTAGATACAACAAACCCTGTGGGTGTTTTGCACAGAAACAATGCTGCAATATTTGGCAGCCGATGAATAGAATGAATTCCACCTCTAAACACACTCAAAAACACCCTCTAATCTTCTTTTTTCTTCATAGAAGATGAGATAGAAAATTTATTTTTAGGCCTTTCTGCTTGGTAAGCATGCAGAATAAATGCTTGTTGCTGTGAAGGTCTGATTTCACAGATTCAAATCCAGATGGAGTAACAGAGACATGTGAAAAGGGGGGAAGAGTCTAGTTCTGCAGAGACTGAATGAATTGTTCATGCTTAGTATCACTCGAATATAGTTTAAATTAGGATATAAAAAGGGTCCATATGTGTGCACTGCCTGAATCAATAGAGTTGCCTAGACTTGATAAAGCAAACACGTTATCTCACTCAAATTGAAGAAGAAAATGGGGTTTCACCTGTTAAACAACAGGAGGGTTATTTAGGTAAGGAATTCTCAAGCAATGCTGATAGCAGGATCTGTTGGGCTTAACCAGCAAATATTGGTTCAGGGAGCATGAGGATTCCTTTCCACACTTCCATTGGCCACCCCAACGTTTAGCCATTAACCCCACTGAGAGCCCATGAGATGGGCCAGATTGTACACAGTGATGAGTCTCGTATCGTCAAAGCAGAATATATGCAACTATGCAACTCGATGAAATTAAAAGTAAGGATAAAACAAGATTTAGATCGTTTTCTGCCATGTAAAGCCAAAAATGACCTAGAAGAGTATTTTTAATGTTTGGGCAGATTACAGTAATAAGAGGAGGTCCAATTCTTGTCTGCAGAAATCTTTATGCTGCCTCGCACATTTTTTTAAAATCAGATTTTGTTCTGAACTCTGAGGAGAGCAATTCTGATAAATCAATTCTATCATTGATTCCCATTTATGCTTGAACTCACAGAGATGCTGAGAAATAAAATCCTTTTTTCCCTCTTTATCTTTTATTAAAGGTATTCAAGAAGAAGTAGTAAAAATTAAATGGTATTTAGAATTAGTCATGATTTTATCCACCTTGATGAAACGTCAATTTCCAACCAAAAATAAAAAATAAAAAAATCCCTTACCATGATGCTGCCACCATTCTGTTTCACTGTTGTCATGGTATTCTTGGTGGTGTGCTGTGTTATTTTTGTGTTAAATTTTACTTTTTGTAGCCCAATGGTTCAACTTTTGTTTCATAGGACTAAAAAAGATGTTCCCACAAGATCCTTGAACCCTATACTGTAGTCCAGACATTTGGAGACTGGACTGATGTAGAACACAACTAGTGCTGACCAGAAATAACTGCTGCTCCTTTAGCGTCATTGCCAGGCTATTTGCAGTCTCCATGACAAGTTTTCATCTTGTCTTTCTATTAATTTCAGAGAAATGTCTACTTTAAGTAATGTCCCAATTGTTCCATATTCTATTCACTAACTGGCTTTTTTCAGTGTGCCATAGTATATATAAAATGCTGTGGATTTTACTGTACCCTTCTCCTGGCTGATACCTTTGTACAATTAAATCATTCTGATCCATTGTAAGCTCTCTGCAAACAATGGCTTTAGCTAAATAATGCAAATGAGTGAGAGCTAAGGTGAAGAAAGCCCTACTAGGTCAGCTGAAATTTATTTTGGGTATATCAGATTCTCCATTATTCACGTTAGGTGTGTGCCCAAGAAGATTGAATGGATTTATTGGGGAAGGCCAACAAATATCACAACTTCATTTGGTTTGGTTCACCTTTGGACTGCACTTTTGAAAGTGGACCAAACCACCTAGACAATGCAACACAGTTACAAGAGTGACATATTTGAGGTGCTATCACAGATGCTGCCCAGATTGAGCAGCAGGCAAGGTCGAGAGTTATCCAGTATATTGCTCTGTATATGAGATAATGCAGCTGTTGGGACCCCAGCCATGGGTTAC
Organism: Girardinichthys multiradiatus; assembly: GCF_021462225.1. NCBI lineage: Eukaryota > Metazoa > Chordata > Actinopteri > Cyprinodontiformes > Goodeidae > Girardinichthys > Girardinichthys multiradiatus. Next base: position 47,304,055 of record NC_061815.1, read on the forward strand.
AACATTAAAGGTCAGTAAGAACTTTTCCGGAACTTTCAAAATAAATTGCATTAACCTACTTCCAGCACAGCCAGGAACAAGAAGGGAATAACAGCAGACTTCCCGTGATGTCACTGTGGGAATAAAAAATCTGCGCGCCAACAAACAGATCTCTTCCATGCAGGTCCCCGGCAGAACTGGATGGATGGACACAGCGCGCTAATGTCTCTTTGCTGGCAAACAGACATAACTCTTCAAACTGGATCGAAGAGGGTCATTCGATCACGCAATCATATGCACTAAGTTAAGTAGGAATGAATTGCTGTTTGTGTATCCAGTATTCATTCATTCATGAATGGCGTAATTAAGGTGCAAACGTAGCTTGACTTTTCTCTCTAAGGTCTACAGAAGCAAACTGTGTTTCAGAGAGTTCCCAGCAGAAACCCTGTCTCTACAACGCCGAGTGGAGCAGTTTTCCCGGTCTGAAGGAAGGACAACGGGACCGCATCACTGTGGCTACAGCAGTAACGTGCAGTTCAGCCAGCCCGGCAGAACGAGTTGCCCCACACCACAGCTAAGGAGGTTGGCTGCAAATTAACCCTTTGTTCACTGTGGATGCTTTCCTCAACTTCGTCGCCCCGGACAACTTTTCCTCAGCACGGTTCACGGAAGAGGTAATGTTTTGGGCAGAGAGACTCAGCTATCTTAGTGCTAGCAGATTATCTGTTCAGCACATGTGCTCAGTTTATGTGTTCTGTGTTTGTGTTTTTAAAGTTAAGACAAACTTTATTTAAAGGGGGATTTTAAACACAGAATATCGGCCATAACATGCTGTCCACGCTTGCTGTCCATGCGTTTCAACCCTTTTATTAGTGGTATTTAAAGGTATATGTTTGATTCTGATGATGAGCTACAAGTTTTTTTTTTGTTAGCCCCAACCGCTAACAGCTAAGAACACGTGCTTGCCTACTATGAGTCAAGTAAAGATCATTTACCCAAAAAGGTTGTTAGTTTTCAATCTAGGAAATAATATTTCCCTAATATTATTTTACTAAACTTGATAACTAAGTAAACATCATTAAGTCCCATTTATCCAGAAAGATTTGGTTCTTATTCAAAATAATATTTCCTTAAGTATTCTTTTACTATTTCCTTAATAATATTTCTTTAAATATTATTTTAATAAATAATGGCAGGTAATTAAACATGTTGAGAATTGGTCATCCAGAAGGTTGGTTTTATTCAGCAAATCATTCTTTAAAATATTATTTTATTAAAATAATGTTTTATCTGATTTTGCATTGTGAATGGTTGTTTAAAGGTATACCAATTATTGCCTAAGTTAGTTCCAAGACTAACTTAACTTCAATTCCAGATTCTTCAAGATAATCCTTGGTTCTCAACATAATAATTGCATGGTAATATTGCATCACTCTTTAAATCATGGTTTTCAACCATTTTTGATCAACTTGTTTATCTTGTACATAGCCCATTAGTCCTCGTTATTCTTTAATTTTGTTTGGTAGTTAGTTGGATTGTTTTAGCATAGTAAAGAGTTTGTTGATTGAAATATGTTTGACTTTGAGTTGACTTATTTTTGTTAATAAATTCTTGTATTTTAAGAAATTGTGTGAATTCATTCCATGTGTGTGCAGAGTTTATGCTGTTCAATAATATCAGAGCTTGGCTAATCCCTTTCCATTTTGTCCTAATACCACTGCCTTATTGGGCTGGTATTCACAGGACAACCCTTAACAGTCCAAAATATTATTTTATAAAATATAAAAGTATCAATATTTGATATTAAATAATATATTCATATTCATAATAACAACACAGCGGAAGCAAAAACGAAAGTTAACAGCAAGAGACTACACCATGCTGCAGGATTACAAAAAAGCCAAGCAAAGATCTAAAAGTTTCCAGATCCCATATATGTCTGTAAACTATACATGTGAGAGATGCCACTTTCTCTATTTAGTTATGTGGATATTTTTGGCTGTTTCCCCAATGTCAGGGAACTACACCAGGGTTCACTTGCAAGCAATGTAAGACCCACATTTTCTGGCTGACCAGTTTACTTGTTTGGTCCAAACCAGAGTTTGTATGAGCCTTCACACCTGCCCACACAAAGCAGGCTATCCAAGGAAACAACCTTTGGTCTATTTAAAATGGACCAAAAGGTTCTTATGTGAAATCACCCAAAGTGTGAGGAGGGATCAAAAACACAGGAGCACAGAAAAAGGGGGCAGTACTCAAAGATTCTCTTCACTCTGTATGCTTCAGAGTTTTGAAACAGAGAACGACACCTCAAAACATGAGTCGGCATAAACTTTCCAACAAGTCTGTAGTTGTGAGATTGTTCAGTATTAAAAATGAGACATGCCCTGCAGAGAATAATTGAAATATTTTTAACTTTCACCTCATCTTGACTGTAAAGGAAAAAAAGCAATGGTTGACGGCTTAAGGAAGACCAGTAATTTGTCAAAAACATAGTGTTTTAGGTTCTTCATTAGGCTGAACATTGGTACATTTCGTAGCACTGTTGCCTCCCAACAAGAAGGACCTTGTTTTAAATACAAGCCTGGGTTTTTCTGTGTGGAGTTTACATGTTCTAAATATGCATGTGTGGCTTTTCTGTGGGTACTTTGGATACAAAAATGTGCTTTAGATACAATTGGCCACAAATAGCCCTTAAGTGTATGTCAGTGCATGCAGGGTTGTTTGTCCTGTGTGACTATATGGTCTGGGGATCTGTTTAGGGTTAACCTTGTCATTTGCCCTCTCTGTGCTGGAGATACAGGGGTTGGACAATGAAACTGAAACACCTGGTTTTAGACCACAATAATTTATTAGTATGGTGTAGGGCCTCCTTTTGCAGCCAATACAGTGTCAATTCGTCTTGGGAATGACATATACAAGTCCTGCACAGTGGTCAGAGGGATGTTAAGCCATTCTTCTTGCAGGATAGTGGCCAGGTCACTACGTGATACTGGTGGAGAAAAACATTTCCTGACTCGCTCCTCCAAAACACCCCAAAGTGGCTCAATAATATCTAGATCTGGTGACTGTGCAGGCCATGGGAGATGTTCAACTTGACTTTCATGTTCATCAAACCAATATTTCACCAGTCTTGCTGTGTGTATTGGTGCATTGTCATCCTGAAACACGGCAACGCCTTCAAGATACAATGTTTGAACCATTGGATGCACATGGTCCTCAAGAATGGTTCGGTAGTCCTTGGCAGTGACGCACCCATCTAGCACAAGTATTGGGCCAAGGGAATGCCATGATTTGGCAGCCCAAACCATCACTGATCCACCACCATGCTTCACTCTGGGCATGCAACGGTCTGGGTGGTACGCTTCTTTGGGGCTTTTCCACACTGTAACTCTCCCGGATGTGGGGAAAACAGTAAAGGTGGACTCATCAGAGAACAATACATGTTTCACATTGTCCACAGCCCAAGATTTGCATTCCTTGCACCATTGAAACCGATGTTTGGCATTGGCATGATTGACCAAATGTTTGGCTATAGCAGCCCGGCCGTGTATATTGACCCTGTGGAGCTCCCGACGGACAGTTCTGGTGGAAACAGGAGAGTTGAGGTGCACATTTAATTCTGCCGTGATTTGGGCAGCCGTGGTTTTATGTTTTTTGGATACAATCCGGGTTAGCACCCGAACATCCCTTTCAGACAGCTTCCACTTGCATCCACAGTTAATCCTGTTGGATGTGGTTCCTCCTTCTTGGTGGTATGCTGACATTACCCTGGATACCGTGGCTCTTGATACATCACAAAGACTTGCTGTCTTGGTCACGGATGCACAAGCAAGATGTGCACCAACAATTTGTCCTATTTTGAACTCTGGTATGTCACCCATAATGTTGTGTGCATTTCAATATTTTGAGCAAAACTGTGCTCTTACCCTGCTAATTGAACCTTCACACTCTGCTCTTACTGGTGCAATGTGCAATCAATGAAGACTGGCTACCAGGCTGGTCCCATTTAACCATGAAACCTCCCACACTAAAATGACAGGTGTTTCAGTTTCATTGTCCAACCCCTATATGTTCCAGCCCACTGTCACTCTGCAAGGATTTTGGCAGGTTAAGAAAATTAGAAGATGTTCTATATAGTTCTGTCAGCCGTTGGTGGAAGATACTAATTCCTCTGCAGCCAGCTGTCAGGACATCAGCTTTAGAAAACAGGACAAACAACACCACAAAACCTTCCACGAGAGAAACTTTGCATAAACATAATGTGGCGTTTCAGACATACAATATGGAGCAGATGCAGTTCAGCATCAGAGTAGGCCAGCCACATTGATGTTATAGTAATCTGTGGTTGTATGACCTTGCAGCCCCCAGGTAAAGATGCAATGGGCACAGAAGAGCCCCTCTCGACCCAGCCAGACTGGTCCCCCTGATATCCCAGGGCTTGCACCAACCCCTAGCATCAAGGCCACCAGGCACCAAGTAGGGGAGACTTCCTCAGAACCCCCAACATGTCAGACAGGCACCAGCTCACCACAGCAGTCGAAACCTGGAGGGACCAAAGTAGGAGGTGTTGTAGAAAAATTTGTATCCAGAGACTGATGATTGTCACTCAGGATCAGCTTTATTTTAATCTTGCAAGAGAGAAGGATTTTACAGCATTGTGCTCAGTAGTGCTGCCAAATCATTCTGACTAGACAAAGCAAAGGTTCCCCTTATAAACTACAGTTTTCAAGGTAACTCTCATGAGACCCAGAGAAAAGAGGTCAAACCTATTGTCCTAGACATAATCTTAACAGTGTGGCATACATATTATCTCACACAGGTGTAAGCAGAAGGCTGAGAAACCATTACTCTAAGACTAAATAAGAGAAGAATGGAACAACACTGAGGGGTTCTAATACTTTTGTCAGTTCCTGTAGAGTATCAAGGAGCAAATCAAGCAAGGCACTAAATCTTTCTATAACAATCCACCCTCTTTGATAATAATGAAACAAGTTTCATGTTATCAAACACCCAAGAAAATGTTTTACTGAATGACAGTGAAAGAAAGTACAAGAAAATGAATTTCAAAATGTGAATTGATTAGTAATAAAATGAATAATAAAAACTAATCGAAAATTGATTATATGAAACAAGTAATAAAAATTGACTAAATAATGTAAAATGAATAATGAAACATTATTACAAAACTAAACACTACAACAAATCTACTATAACTGTCATCCTCTTTGTTGGAAACAATTTGTCACTCTGATGGAAACAAAACATCCTTCCAATCAACAACCTTATAAGGAATGATCAGGTAAAATGAATATGCAAATAATATAAAGAATTCAGACACTCAAAAAATTAAATTAAGAAAATATAGTAGACCAAAATGAAATCATGAGTTATCATCTACCCTGTGTGTGTTCGGTACACATCTACATCATTAGAATTAGGAGGATTATTTGAATAGATGTAAATTGAGTAGTCTTCTGCCATGTGATGAGCCAGGGTGTGCAATTCATCAAGGGCCCTGGCTACTGAACCATCGGGGGCTGTGTTATTTGGAATAAAGGTACAGCATAAAGAACCAAACATGGCACAAACACCTCCCTTTTCAGCTAACAACATGTCTAAGGCCATTCTGTTTTGCCAAGACATAAGAGAACTGGAGGATAATTGGTCAGTAACGCTTACCATTACATCTCTGGTGATGTTTGTTAAGCGCTGCATATTATAGTGGACATAATTAATGCAATCAAGATTTTTGTTAGGAGTAATCCAAAGAAATATTGATTCAAACCCATTGACTATAGGATTGGCTAACCAGAACAGCTTATTTCTCATCATTAATAGAAGAGAACAAGAATAATTCTAGGTTTCTCTTTAGTACAGTTGCTAAACTTACACAGAGTCACAGCTCTGTTGAGCCATCCATTCCCTTAGCTATTTGCAGTCATGACCTTATGGGATTCTTCTTAAATAAAACTGATTATATTAAAATGAAAATCTTTGACATACTCCTGAAGATGATTACTTCATCCTCAGCAAGTGAGACAACATTGGAAATAACTGCAGAACCTGATTTGTGTTTGGACTGTTTTGATCCTGTGAAGCTTCCTGAGTTATCAGAAATATTAGCTTCATCTAAACCTTCAACTTGTATGTTAGATCCAATCCCGACCAAATTATTTAAGGAAGTGTTCCCTCTGATCAACTGCCCCATTTTAGACATGATTAATATATCTTTAATAAATGGATATGTACCACAGGCTTTTAAGTTAGCTGTAATTAAACCTTTATTTAATAAATCTTTGCTTGATCGAGATGACTTGAAAAATTACAGACCTATATCCAATTTTCCATTATTATCTAAAATTCTTGAGAAAATAGTTGCTAAGCAAATGTGTGAGCATTTACACAGCAATGACCTATTTGAAGAGTTTCAGTCAGGTTTCAGAGCTCATCATAGCACTGAAACAGCTCTGCTGAAAGTCACTAATTATATTCTTATGGCCTTAGATAATGGACTTGTGTCTGTACTGGTTCTGTTAGATCTCAGTTCTGTATTTGATACAGTCGACCATAACATTCTCTTAAAAAGGCTGGAATATGCTGTAGGGATCAGGGGAACAGCGCTAGGCTGGTTTACATCTTATCTGTCTGACAGATTCCAGTTTGTTCAATGTAAATGATAACTCGTATTCGTCGTCTTCCACTTTATCTGGGACCGGGTCGTGGGGGCAGCAGACTCAGCAGAGACGCCCAGACGTCCCTCTCCCCAGACACCTCCTCCAGCTCCTCCGGGGGGAGCCCAAGGCGTTCCCAGGCCAGCCGAGAGACATAGTCCCTCCAGCGTGTCCTGGGCTGTCCCCTGGACCTCCTCTCAGTAGGACGTGCCTGGAACACCTCCCGGGGAAGGTGTCCAGGAGGCATCCGGTAGATGCCCGAGGCACCTCAACTGGCTCCTCTCGATGTGGAGGAGCAGCAGCTCTACTCCGAGCCCCTCCTGGATGGCCGAGCTCCTCACCTTATCTCTAAGGGAGTGCCCGGCCACCCCACGGAGGAAGTTCATTTCAGCCGCTTGTATCCGGGATCTCGTTCTTTCGGTCATGACCCAAAGTTCATGGCCATAGGTGAGGGTATGAACGTAGACCGACCGGTAAATTGAGAGCCTCCCTTTTCGGCTCAGCTCTCTCTTCACCACAATGGACTGGCACAGCGCCCCCATTACTGTGGCAGCCGCACCGATCCGTCTGTCGATCTCCCGCTCCATTCTTCCCTCACTTGTGAACAGGACCCCGAGATACTTAAACTCCTCCACTTGAGGCAGGAACTCCCCTCCAATCTCAAGAGGACAAACCACCCTTTTCCGGTCGAGAACCATGGCCTCGGACTTGGAGGAGCTGATTTTCATCCCTGCCGCTTCACACTCAGCTGCGAACCACCCCAGCTCATGCTGTAGGTCTTGGCTAGAGGAGGCCAGCAGGACCACGTCATCTGCAAAAAGAAGAGACAAAATCCTCTAGAAGACCATGTTAATCATGCCCTCCATGCAGAAAGAGTAATGAAGGATTAAAAAAAACAGAAAAAGATAGCCAGCACCTTTTTTCAGCAAGAAGAAGAAGAACACATTTATTATCAAAACAACAGAGGAAGAGGAAGATTTAGAGGCAGAGGACAAAATTGCAGGGGTCAGAGAGGAAGGGTAGGCAGAGGAAACTACAGACAATACACCTCAAGGTGCTGGTTTTGTGGGAAAGAAGGACATCTGGCCAGAGACTGTCCTGAGAGGAGAAATAATGATTCAGCATGACTAGGACAGAAAACAAGTGAAATTGTTCCTAGTACCTCAGACACCGATGAAAACAAAAAAAACAAAAACACAAGGGCAGGATGTCCTCCTAAATTTCCAGGACCTTCTCTCTCTAGATAGCATTAAACCTGAAGTTACCTTACTGTTGAATGGAAAATCAATTACTTTTCTTTGTGATACCGGAGCATGCAGGACCACCTGTAGAGAAACAATCCCAAATTCCAGACTTAGTGATCAGCAAACAGTAAGGTCAGCTAGTGGGAAATTGACACAAGTCTGTGAGTCTGAACCAGTTTGGATAAGAGATCCCAATGGACAGTCATGTCAGCTATCTATTCTAATGTTCCGAACAAACCACCCCTAGACATAGGGACAGCTTTATTAAAAGAAGGAAGAAATGTCATTACTCGACTACAAGATCAGATGACACCAGATGATCTACATATTACCATGCGGTACAAAAATACTCCTGGACCAGATAAAATTTATGAAGAAGCATTAACTAAAGTAACCCCTACAAAAGTTATGGTAACTTATGTTTATGCAGATGGGAACAGTACGTCAGTTGCTGAAGTAGTAGCAATATTACAAGTTCCAAAACCAGTAATAGAGCAAATGATGTCCTTCCTTGGACTAACTAATTATTGTAGAAACTGGGTGCCAAATTATGCAGAAATAGTAGCTCCAATAAACAAACTAATGTATGAGGAAGAGCTGAAAATGACATCTGAACTTAAATGGAGTGTGGAAGCTGAATAAGCATTTACCAACATAAAACAAGTTCTAGTTTCCAGTACTGCTTTAGCATTAGCAGACTATAGTACATCGTTTGTTCAGATGGTAGATTGCAAGGGACATTTTATGACTTCAGTTCTGGTTCAACAACATGGAGATAAAATGAAACCAATAGACTATTTCTCTTCAAAACTAAACAGTGTTGCGTGTGCGCAACCATATTGTGTGAGAGCTGTAATTGCAGCCTCCATGGCAGTTTAAGTTAGTGCTACAATAGTGTTGTTTCACCCTGTAACTTTGAGAGTTCCCCATGCAGTTTCAGCATTATTACTGCAAACAAATATGACCTTTCTATCACCTGCTAGACATTTGTCCTGCATGTCAACCTTACTGTCACAACCACACTTAACTATAGAAAGGTGCACCACTTTAAACTCAGCAACATTATTACCCATGCCTGAAGTTGGAATTCAAAATGATAGTCAAGAATTAGCAGAAAAAGAAGCAAAAACTAGAAGTGATTTGCAGGATCAACCTCTGGTACAGGGTGAAATAGTTTATGTGAATGGTTGGTCCAGAAAGATGAGAGAGGGAAGACACAAACAGGATATGTATTGGTGACAAAAGATACAGTGTTAAAAGAAATGCAACAACAAAGTCCACCACAGGAGATAGAAATGTGGAAAAAAAACAAAAACAAAAAACATGAAGCTGCATTAAAAGATGGAATCTATATTTGACCAGATAATAAACCTGTCCTACCAAAGAACCTATATAAATGGGCGGCAATATTGAGCCACCGTGTTTCACAATGTCTCAACAGGGAGGAATGGTAGGACAGATACATAAATATTATACAACATATGGATTTAATTCTTATTCAAAACGTTTTTGTAGAACATGTTTAACATGTGCAAAACATAATCCACAAGGGAATTTAAGACCATGAAGGGGACAATTTCCAAAACCACAATACCCTTTCCAAACAATTGATATGGATTTTATTGAGTTAAACCACAGTGAAGGGAAAAAGTTCTGTTTAGTCATTATTGATGCATTTTCTAAATCCAAAGCACATCTCTGTCCGTTCTCCTCGCAGCAAGTAAAATAACTAATTATTTGTCTTTCTCTTCGTTTTGCGATGATTATAAGTATTTTAGGTTGTTTGAACCTGACAATAATCAGTCTGACAGAGGGAGGTATCCCAATCCTTGTGGTTTGTAGTATAACAATGACCATCAGTGGGACACTTTGTGGGGTGTGGGTTGAAATACATTATGTCCCATGGTGCCATCAGAGACCCTCAAGCCATCCCAACACCCCCAGTCCCTGCCTGGCATAGGCCCTGTTGCATGGTGCTTCGCCCATACCTACAAGGTCTATCGTCCCATACCCCAAGACCCTACTGCTGTGTGGTGTTACATATGTGAGGGAGGAGGGGGTGGCCACAAAGGCACCAGCATGAAGCCCCCTTGAGAACAGTTGGTCAGTTGGCCCCCTCTTGTCCTGCCAGCTCCCATACTAGCCTAGTTCAGACCAATGTCAGACATCCAGCACAGATCCCCGAAAACACCACAAGGAAGTGCCTACGAAGCAGCCGGATCCCCCAGCGGGAGCAGTCCAGGAGAACCTGGGCCAGCCATGAGAAGCGAGCCCACCTTTGGCCATCCAGGACCCAGAGATCTGCCAGTGTGAGATTAGGACTTCTGGACAGAAAGATTAGATGAGGTCTGGTGCTTGGGTTGCTGATAAATTATACATTTTGTTTATTATAAATCCAATGATTTGACAAAAGGCACGTAAATACTAAGGGACGGTTGAGTGACAAGAAAAAAAAGCTCTTAGAAAAAATTCTGTGGTTGTGTGTGAATGTATTTTTGGGTCGTATATGTTATAATCCCTGGATGTTATGGTTTTTATTTGTGTGTTGACCAACTCTGAGTTCTTTATAATTGTTTAACAGGACTTACCAAATTCAGTTCCTTCCTTTGTATTTGGTTTCCTAGGTTATTCTTGTGGTCTGCTTTTGTGCATTTGAATTCATTTTTCTTATTCAAGTGTTAGCATACTTTCCCTTGCTTTGTAGTTTATTGTGTCTAGTTCGACTTCCTTTGTATTATTCACCTTCTCCCAGTCTGCCTGTTTGCTCTCCTCCACAGCTGAGGAGGTTCAATGTCATTCTCCACTCCTTCCTCAGTATTTAAGCTCAGTGGTTTTCATTGTTTTTGCTGGTTCCTCCTGTTACTCTGTCCATGCTCCATGTCCTGTTAGTCTTGTTCCAGTTCTTTATGTTTTCTGTGTATTTACTGAATACTTCACCAAGCTCATTCCAAATTTCATCTTTGCATTTTGGTCCTACTCACATCCTTCAAACCACGACAGAATATTTCAGTTAAGTCGCAGATTTTATTTCATTTAAGATGGATTTATTATTTAAGGTTGTCTGGTTGGAGTTCTTAATAATTATACACGTATTTGGTTTCAACATTTCTAAATAAAAATGCTTATTTATTGTTAATTTGCATGTGAAGTCATACATGCATTAATGTTATTGCAAAAAAAGCAACTTTTTCAGAGCTTAATTTTTTTAAAGCTGAGGCACACTTTTAAATAATGCAAAATGATCATAGAAGGCCATACAATAGTAAACATTGTGTAAAATCTTGAGAAGCAGCAGAAAGCAACACAAAAGGCTGTGAACTTCTACATGGGCTTCAGTCTCTTAAACATTCTGTTATCATATTTGTCCATTTAATAGGACCCTGAACAAACAGGCTTGTTTTTAATCATTGCTGAGGGTAAAATATTAACCCATCAGTGCACACTGTAGCAGATTAGTTATTGTGTCCTTTGTAGTGCATTAGAGAAAATAATGAAGAACTATTCATTCAATTTGCAGTAATGTCCATTATTTAATCAGTAACTCAAGTATACAGTGAAAAATCATAAAACCAAAACATAAAGCATTTTTAAATTAGGTTGTTTGTGGTGGGGGGATTAAATTTCTGACCCAAACAGAAGATATTTAAAACAGGAAATTAAATTTTGCATTTACACCTTGTAGACCATTTCACCCTAAAATCATGCTTAACCCTGGATGTAGAAAATAATTTGTTCCAGATGTCCTGTTTAAGCAAACATTCAAACTTTAATTAATAAGATTTGGAATTTCCTGTATAATGTCCCATTACACAGTTATGTAGGTCCCATAGTCAGTAGGTGATCTACATAAATATTTTATTAGAAAGAAATCTTGCTTGTAAATATAGAGGAATTACTTTCTGTAGAGAAACATTTACAAACATACTTCAAACTGAGTTTTTCTTATTAAAAAAAATCAATCAAGTAATATGCTTTGAAGTTCTACAAAATTAACAACAACATTTTAACAAGAGTTCGGAGCAACATATTTGAAGTGCCTTGCTAAAGTGTGCATAGTCTTCACATTTTTCTACTTTTTGCCACATTACACGACGACTGGTAGCAACAGAGCTGCAGTTGACATCGATGTAGTAAGAAAGTTCAGAGGAAGATCTTTCACTGGGAAGTTTGTTGATGTATGAGAAGAATGAGAACATGGGGGGCTTGACCTTACCAACAAGATTGATCATCAGATAAAGGATCCTGCAACTCCTTAAATCCCCAGCAGACTGATGATGAAAATACAGACAGGTGTGTAGTCTGCAGCAGTCCTGCCAATCCCCCAGACCAGGGATGTTCTGTTCAAAAAGAAGACTCGCATACAAAAAAACACACTCACGCACCAGGATCATGACAATGCCCCCGCTACCATGAAACATGGTGGTAGAAGCATCATGCTGTGGGGATGCTTTTAAGGAAATCTGTCAGAGTTGATGGGAATATATTTGGAGCAATATACAGGGTAATCCTGTAAAAAAAACTTGTTAGAGGCTGGAAATGACTTGAGACTGCAACACCAACCCTAAACAAACAACCAGAGCTAAAATGGAAACATTTCAAACAACGCATATTCATGTGGTTAAATAGCCCAGTCAAAGTCTGGACCTAAATCCAACTAGGACTTGAGGCAAGACTTGAAACTTTATGTTCTCAGACACTCTTTAAACTGTCTGACCTAAAAAAAAAAAAAAACATTGCAAAGTAGAAAGAAAAGAATAGCAAAAAGTGCAGAAAATTGTCTCTAGATGTGTAAAGTTGGTAGATATTTACCCCCAAAGCTGTGCCGTCTAACTGCCGTAAAAGATGGTTGTTCAAAGTGTTAACTGAGAGCATACTGAATACAAATACATGCCAGACTCTTCAGATTTTTTTTAGTAAAACATTTTGAAAATAATGCTTATCTTTTCCTCTACTTCACAATATGTTCTACCTTATGTGGTTCTATCACATAAAATTCAATTAAAATATTGTTGTAATATAACAAAAAAAAAGAAAAAGTTGGAGAGGTCGATTACAAGGCACTGCACATCAACACGTAAAACACAAATTGAAATATCAGCATGTATTAGAATATTATTTAAACTCCTTCTGAAATTAGCCTTGAGATGGCACCAGCTGGCTGCCACATTTAATAATGTGTTCAGTGAGAACTAAATAAAAACCATCCCAGGTTTTATTAAGACCTGCCACAGCTCAGTCACACTGTTTGCAGGATGGCATTCCACTGATCAAAGTTGATGTTACCGCTACTATAGCTTGGAGCTTCAGTGCCACTGGAAACCTTATCAAAAGGTGGTTCTTAAAGTTGTTTGCGGAAACCCTTTTTCCACTTTTATACCCAATCTAAAGCCACTGTTGACATTTGTGCTTTGGCTAAAAAGATCTACAAAATTGAAGGTTCTCATGTATCTGTGGAAGCTCAATATTCTTATTATATATTCTTTCATTAGTTATCTAATGTAAATGATGGAAGATGTACGTTAGCATGCAGCCAACGACCAGCAGAATATTAAACTTCATCGATCTCATAAATGACCAAACCAGACCTCCTTTTTCGTCCTACAGGCTGCATTTGGAGTTAAAGAGTTTTAATGAATAAGTAGGTGAAAGGAATAGAGACAATAAAGTGGTGTGAGGTACGTAGGTATTGTGCTAAGGAAAGAAATATGGAAAAACAGATGGCAGTGACTTTTATCAAGACAATGGAAATGCTTGTGGTGAAGACTTCAAGAAGAAAGAGGAAGTCAAGGTGAAGGATTGGAGCTGAGTAAGGTGATCTACATGGACCAAATGCTATAGAGTAGACAGTTTGACAGGGATAGACTGAAAAGAGGTTTGTGGGAAGAATTTAGCTCAGCAGCATCTGATAGTGGCCTGTGGCGTTACTTTGGAAATAATGAGGAGGAAGTGAGTGAAGGCAAACACAAGGGTTAAAAGTTGAAAGTTTATGAAGAGAGAATACTGCTCAGGGTTCATGGAGGGGTAGAGAATGCTCAAAATGCTAGAGTCATTAGGTCTATCCTCAGAGGAAATTTGGTATTTTGCATTTTATGCTGCTGGAAAGCAACCAGGTTGCAAGTTTAGTTTCATAATGCAAAACAAAGAAGCAGGAGCAAAAATGAATGTATTGAAAATTATATTTAGACTTAATTCATCAACTCAATAAATGTTTAAAACAATAAGCCTAAAAACAAACAATAAAACAGAACTTTAAGTGTCAGTAAAAGATCCAGCAATGTGTGAAAAGAACACCGTTCTGGTCTATAACTTAAAAAATATGTTTAGACATGCTGAATGTGAGCGTTTTTCTGGGCTGGTGGGAAAAGTTGCTCCATGTGCAAGTGGCTTCACGAAGGGCATCCATGGTCTCGAGCTGATGTCTGAAGCAGCGTGGTCCTGTTGTCCGGAAAGACCTGGTCATAACTGTACAGACGAGGACACCCAGTCAAGCGAGACGCACGCTACAACATCTCCACACAGCCAGATACAGTTTGACATTCCTAGTATATTTATTTGCATTGAGGATCTGCCTGTGTTTTTATAGACATCTTATCAGATCCTCCATCTGGTGAAATGGTTTGTGGTCTTAAACTTGACGTTTTTGTCCAACCCTTCTGGATTTGTTCTGAAATTAAAGAAACTATTACTCAGCCCCACCAGCAAGAGGTCTTGCTTGTGAAGCTCAACAATCCTTCCACGTTAAATAATGGAAAGTCTTTTGCCCTTTCCATCTGGGGGTCATGAAAGTGTATAAGCTTGACACAAAATCACATGAAATCACATGAAAGCCAAGTTTATGTGCAGATTTGGACTTTTTATGGCAATAGCTAACATTTGATAATCTGATAAACATACGTTATAAAGAGGACCATGAGGAGTGGTTTATTGTCTTTATGTCTTTAGAGAGAATATCAACTATTACTGTAGATACAGGTGGCTCAGGCAGGAGTGTAGCACAAAGTTCTGGGCCCTATTTATAAATCATCTTGGTGGGCTGCCCACCTGATCAATATCGCTCATGCAAATTATTTCCATGGTATAAGACAAGGATAATAGATATTATCTACGCTTCATCTTCATATTGAGAAAATGCCTAATTGCCAATATTGTTCAGCTGTTCACAGTTTTTCTCTACTTCTTCTTTCTTCTCCTCATTCTCCTTTCAGCTTCCAGAGCAACATTCACCTCTCCTCTTTTCACTTACATCACCTTTCTCATCCATCTCTGTCTCTCTTACAGGGAGGACAGACCCCATACAAGCAAAATGGCTACCGCATTAGCTTAACTTGCAATAAAAAGCCACATGTTCTAAGTGTTGCTACAGATGACTGCTTGTAAAATTAATAACTTAACTGTCAACATGAGCTCATCTTATCTCACATCCTCAGTGCTGCCATCTGGACATGATGAAAGACCTGCTGCTGAGTCTGTGTCTAATACTGAGGGCCATGTGCTTCATGATGGGAAGATTTGCTAATACTGATATATTTCAATGTTACAGTGAAAACATGGCTCTTTTCATTGTATGCCAGGCATTAAGCCATTTGCAAGGATATATCTACATATATCTACAAAGAGCCAAGTTTTCTGCTCTTATTCCTTGCATGCAGGGTAACCTTTCTATATGGCACTTGCTGTCAGAATCCGTGGTGTGTCTGCCTGCAGCTACCCATTTTACCGCCAGGTGCCGTTGCCAGGAGGTGCTGGAGAAGGGACAGGTGCAACTCATCAGGCTTATCAACTGGGCAGTATATGAAGAGGCCGCGCCTGCACTTCGTTGCCTGAGCTTTTTGCCCTTGCGGTACAGCTATTGGCCTCCCCTGAAATCTACTCTCGTAGTTTGAAAGTTATTTCTGAAATTTTCTGTAAAGTTGCACTGATTTTGCCTGTCCTGACACTTCCAGGTGCCTTACCTCTGGATCCGACGGAGTTGACCAGAGATTTAAAGAATTGGTCTGAACCGAGTCCCAAATTGAACCTTCAGGGTGACTCTTCGGTGAGCCACCAGCGAAGTGAATCCTGTCCGCCCTCCCAGCACCTTCTGTCGGCCCCGTCTCAACGAACGCGGCGGTCTAACTTTCTGCCTTCATTCTGATACAACTGCCACTGATCATAGCTCAAACTGTGTGTTTTGGTTCAGTCATGTAGCTCAAAGAAATTAGTAAGCATTTCTTTCTTTCTTTCTTTCTTTCTTTCTTTCTCCATTCTAGACCTTTTGAAAGGGGTAATGGGGGATCAGAGAACATCTGTCCGTATTAATAGTGGAAAATTCAGCCGCTTTGGCCAAAATAAATTTTCTTATAACAATAATTAATTTCAAATAAGAATAGCGAAACAAAAAACTATGTTACCATGAAAAACCCTCTTTGTTCCAGGTTTTTGACGGAAATGGGTCCTGGGTAAATGATACCTTAACTGCCAATCAGGATACACTTTCTGGTTTGCAGGGTAAACAAAGTGCAATTCAGTGATATACCATTTGAATCAATGTGACAAGACGATGCCAAGCAATGACACTTTGTAGTAACCTTTCCCAAACAGGTCCAACAATTCTAGTGCACTTTTATAAAACCTCAGAATGAACAAAAACACTGAGGCCAACTGCAAACTAGCCCAGTATCGCTTCTGAAAGTTAACTGTAATGACCGTGAGGTAGCTCAGCTGAGCTGAGTGTATTGTTCATAGGGCCTGAGACATGGATAAACACAAATCAAAATAAATATAAAATATTGGAAGATGCATTGAAATCCCTGTTCTCAGTAAGACTGCAAGGCTGGGTATCTTTAAGAAAGGGGATAACATTTGTAACTGCATTCCAATGTGCAGAGCTGTTCCAAAAATGGTGGTTCACCACTTTTGGAGCTTCTGGCCCAGAACAAGTGTGAAGCTGAGTCAGGTAAAGCTGGGTTACAGGTTTACCTACACATTCACAGCATGTTGCTTTCTTAAATATGTAATAGGGTTTGTTGTGCTAATTTATCGTTAGCTGGTGTGTTGTTAGCTCAGATCACAGCTCAGCTCCTTGATTAATGTCAAGATGTTGTAGCATAATTCATATTTAAATGTTTTTATGGCAGAAACTTTCATGCTTATGTGTATTTAATAATGGCTGAACACACATTATACATACATGCATCAACATAGATATTTTTGACTTCCAAAAGAGATTGGAATAATATACTTTTGTTTGTGACTGTCTACATAGCAGTACCTGTGAATCCAGCAGGAGAAATTATTTGAGCTTGAAGCCCAGATAGGTAATGGAAGTGATCGTGACTGCCACCATAAATCAGCCAGCACAGCAGTTAGTCGCCACTGAGACTCTGGACGCAGGCTTATGAAGAGACATTTCTAACCAAGACATCACACATATTTCCGAATCCTGCTTTCCTACTTAAAGGCTGCCAAGAAATTTAACAGGTGCTGCTCCTCCCTCAAATGCTGTTTTATCACCTACACCTGAAGGAAGACACTAGGTTATCGATATCCTCTGCACATGTTTCTTTCAGTAAATATAACATTGGGAATGCCAGAAATATTACACCATTCTTGCTGTGAGACACACCATTATACAGTAATGCTCACTGATAAATATTGAATGATTTTAGATATATAGGTCACACCATGAGCCTGGAAACATTAATCCACCTGCCTGATCTTACATAAATCTCCCTTAGCAGCCACAAGAACCCTCTCTTCAAAGAAGTGGCCTCCTTAAGCTGTTGGATACCACAGGGAGAAAAGCAAACAGATGGAACTGAAGTTTGTTTCTATGCAATATTTGGATAATAATTGTGTTACTGATTGTTTTTATGTTTGTAAACTACACCTGTGTCCATAATAAAACAGCACAAACTTCTAGCAGACAGTGCAACCAGTCAATACAATAAAAATGATCCACTGGATAGGTAGCAGTTATTGAAACAGTTATATAGTCATCTAAAAAATAATGTCACACATATTAAACCTTGTCGTGCTTGTTGAGCCACCCCTCAGTAGCCTTCACAGTATGGTGGTGCACATTGTCCTGCTGAGGGGCTACTGTTGCCATGCCACCACTGACTTCATCTGTTACTTTCAATGTTGTAACCTCTCAGTCTGTATCTAATATTCAACACGGGGTCTTTGATGAACAAAACTCCCTTTTCCCATAATGCTTCTCTCCAGTTCTTAATTTCCCTGAGTCTCTTCGTCTTCTTTCTTTCTAATCTTTAAAATCATCTTTTTAATCTGACTTGTTTGGGGTTACATGCATTAATCAAACTAAGTGGTTTTTCTTTTGAGATTTACAACAAAAACAACTGGATACAAAAATGAACAAGACAATAATAATTAATTACAGCTATTTTCAAAGAAATTATGTTAAATCAACCTAGTAGTTAGATTGTAGGCATGTGTCGTGCTTTCTTTACAGCGAAGCTCTTGAGAGGTGGCTAGGTTTAAGTGACTGACTTTGAAGTCAATCACAAATACTTGAAGACGTATTTGTGAATAAACCGAGCTCAAACACAAAGAAAAGATTAAACTTGTAGCATCAGACTGTAACTATGTTAATGCAAACATTAAACAATGAAGGCTAGTTTTTGCACCTTTACAAAGTACACTTGCAATTTCCTGTAAATCTTACATTTTAATTTAACATCTTTTGATTTATCTATGATGAAATCGTCAATTTCAATGTAATATTATCTCACTCTCAATAAACAAAAATTCCTATCTATGGCCTGTTTTAAAATTCAAGTACTCTTGGGAGGCCCCTGATGGCTTGAGGACCATTTGCAGTTTCATAGTTCACTTCTGCCTTGGGCCGGCTCTGGCTGTGAAGTTGAAAAGTGAAAACACTAGTTAATGGCTGGTTTACAGCCTGGATTAGGAAGGTTGTCGTGTTTTTAAGGGCCCTGTCTGGCATTTATATTAAATGTCTAAGGACATATGTAATGCCATATTGTTAATAATGTCACAACTTTATAGTGTCCCACAGAGTAAACATCTGGTGGTAAACATTGAGTTTTATAGTGAGGACTGATATCTTTAAGCAGGAGTTATGAGGGTGGAAATATATATATATATATATATATTTCCACCCTCATAACCCTCATAACCCTAACCCTATGACAAAAATAAGTCAAACAGTTATAATTAATTTTAGAACTATTAGAAAATTTGCTTGTGGACATGCAAATTAGGATATTTACATGTGCTGTATACAAAGATATTTTGTTATATACCGTCTGATTGTTTTGAACCTTGTTTTGGATCTGTTAGTATTGCAAAAGCTATCTGCTATCTCTATTTGCTAAATGCCAAAATAATGTGCTGGAATTAAAAAACAAATCATGAACAAAATAATGTTTCTTCAACTTCAGAAGTTTGTGTGGGCCAAAAAAACTTTAGAAAACGTGAGTATTTCACCATATGTTTGCTGAACAGACACAAAATATAGATTATGCTATCGCCAACCAAGGTTCTAGCATCTTTGACTTTTTAGGGAAAAGAAATAAATCTCATGCTGTACCTTATATTTGCACTACAAAATCTAAAAAAGGCCCCATTCTGTATCTTCAGAGTTCATAATATATGGAGTACAGACCCTTCAGAAAATTTTATTAAAAGGACATAGAAGATTAAAAAGTAACAGAGCAGGCCTTCTCTTCATTACATATCTGTGATGAGATATTTGACTGACAATTGTAATTCTACTGAACACCATGTTGACACACAAATAAAAAAGAGAATTAAAATAAAAATCCTTGTTAAGTGAATTATGTATTTTTTTGCTTGTGAAGATCCTGTTTCAGATTGACATTTTGTCAAAATGCAAATTGCATATATAATAATATAATTAATAAAAAGGAGTTTGCATGATTATGCATCATTTCCTAAAAATCTGCCTCCCTGAGAGAAAATCTGCTTCTCTGAGTGAAATAAATTATAAAAGAACAATAACTTTCTGGAGATGTTTGTTTTGGTGAAGTGCAGCTGCAACCTCTTTTCTTCTACAAAGGTTCAGCACAACTCTGCTGGTAGTAGCATGTGATGAGTACAGAAACACTTCAGCAAAGTAGTTAAGCTTAGATAAATGAGTGAACAGCCAAGAAAAAAACACTCTCAAAATTCAGGAAATTGAATTTAATCACTTATGACTTGAATAATTTAAGCAGGAAATTGTTGGTTTCTCTGAACTAGACGGTTTGTGTGCTTAGCAAAAAAGTATGGAAGTATTGCCTTGCAGTATTAGTTATACCACTTTAACTAGTTTACATTTTTCCATGTTACAACCACAAACCTTCATGTATTTTATGGAATTTTGTTCTATTGAACAACACATAGCACATAATGGTGATATGTAATGAAAAGGATATGTAGTTTTTACATTTGTTAGAAGACTAAAGATCTGAACATTGCTGCATTCAGTCAATTAAACCTCTGAGTAGATACATATTTTGCATGTCCTTACTAGTTTTGCAAAGAATTTGAGATATTTCCCAATTCTTCTCTGCAAAATAGCTTCATCTCAGTCATTCTGGATGAAGAGCATATGTATACAAGTAATGGCACAGATTCTTAATTGGATTTACTAATTTTATTTAGGGGTATCAGCATAAAGAGGTGTGAATACAAATACACATTACACTTTTATTTGTAAAATAAATTAAAATAAAACAAAGCATTCTGTTGGTCCTTTACACCTTACTCAACCATTTTAAACACTAGCTGCACATGAACCAGGTGTCATACCCAGCCATTGACTGAGTTTGTGTTTGTGTTTTTGTTTATTTCTCCTGGTCTGGTCCTTAGTTTAGCCTTAGTTCTGTGTTTTTGTCTTGAGACTGGAGAGATCCTATGTGATGCTGCACAGGTGAGACAGAAACAATTAGGCGAAGGCCCATGTGGGCTAAATGACACTGACTCCTCAAGTCTTGGCTTGAATGACTTGGTGATGAAATGTAAACACTAACTATACACAGACATGGCATGGCAGAAACATGTATCATGGCAAGATGCAGTCATTTTTAAAACAAAATCTAAGCACAAAAGCTAAGCTAAGAAGTGGGTGTAACAGGACAGTACAAAACAGCCGTCCTAAAAATATCTGACTTTGTTTGGATAAGACATAAAGTTTAAGCAACGTTTGTAGTCATAAAAACAGGATTTGATATGATGATGTTACTCCAATATTGTAATTCTGCTGTTTCATGAACTAAGGAATTGAAGAGCAAAAATATTGTAGGTGCCATGATCTGGTTGTGTCAGGTGTTTTGAGTTTCATTTCTAGTCTAGCTACTTATTTCCTACACCCTTCTTGTACATTTAGATATCTCTGCTAGATTCTTTCCAGTGTTTATGTTCAGCTCCCGAGTTCATTCTCTCCCCTCCCTCAGCTGTCTCCTACTTCATTGGTTTTGGCTGCTACTCATTCCCTTCTGATTAATCTCACCTGCTTGTCATGTCTTTTTTCACTCTTTCCCAGTATTTAAACTGTTGGTTGTCATTGCTCTCTGCTGGTTTGTACTGTGACTCTGTCTCATGCTCTATTGCCTCTGTTGTTTTGCTCCATGTTTGACTACTTCTGTTCCTGCAAGTGTTTTTTTTTTTATGTTTTTGGCTTTATTATTATATCTTTTTACTCACCATGCTGCTCCCTAGTTCCAGTCTGCATTGTGGCCCAGCTCCAACCTCCACAAAAATAAAGAGGAAAATTGTAGTTTTTTTTTAAATTGCAGATATCTGAAGTCAACCAATAAACACATTTAATACATGGTCACAAAGAGGACAGTAAAACCTTTAGTTACAATAATTCTTCTTTTTAAATGACAAATGCCTGTTGCTGCACTCCCTTACTTTTTCATAACACAACTAATAGGAAAAAAAGTCATTTCTTTTCTGTCTATTTAACTTTTTTCTTCTTTTTTTAATGTGTCCTATCCAGCAGAGTAGCACTCACAATTGTTGTCTCAATGCCAAAAAGAAACAGTTTTACTTTCACAAGTGGAAAATTACAGCTTTTGTTATAATGCTCTGCTTGATATATATATATATATATATATATATATATATATATATATATATATATATATATCCCCCTAATTAAAAACTGCTTTGGGATTATTTCAATTTCATTGGACATAGAAATGGACATGAAAGGGATAGGTGGGGCAAAAATGTTAAAAGGGAGAGAAGGACATAAGAATAGAGGAGAGAAGAAAGGATATGGAGAATTCAAGATAATACCCCAGACGACTGCTGTTACATCTGCAGAAAGAGAAAACCACAAGGACAGAACAAATGCATTTGTGAGCATGCATAAAGCGTGTATAAAAGGTTTCTCTATAACAATATTCAATAGGGGGTGTGAGAAGCCACAGAGCTCCCCCAGGACTCAAGGTAGACACAGAGGAGACAGTCTCTAGCATAAGCATCACTTAGAGAGGTTTAAGTAGGTTACTGGTTAGTCATTCATCGTATCCTAGCTTGATCTGCAGTGCACCACATGGTCCAAGGGTTCCCTTAAGGCTAAATACTGGGACCTCTTCACTTTGCCTTTCACACAACCTTATTGGGCCAGATTATCTGATCACATTGTACCAATATCTGCCATTCCCATCTTATAATCATGAATTCATGACTGTCTTTCTGGCATGATGACATGGATGTAAGCCCGTCACCTCCAACTAGTCCTTTCTTTAACTAAACAGCTTGTCTTTCCAGCAACACTGACCACACAACACAATATTGGCATCCAAACAGAATCCATATATTTTGCTCCATCAATGTTTACAAGAATCTTGTGCCATGATCAATGAACAACTCACCTCGCTTGATAGCGTAGCTTCACATGATTAAACTTAAGACAAATCCAGCTGTATATAACTCAGCAAACCACCCTTCTTTTGGCGCAGTCAATGGTCATCTCCTGCCAGGACTACTGCAATCTACTCTTAACTGGTCTCACAGTCTGTACTGTGAAACGTCTTTTTAATAAGCCCAAAAAAGCACACATCACCCCAAATGCATAAACATATACAAGATCATGACAATATAGAACAGAGTGTGACAGAAACCTTTCCTATTTTACTGTGATTTTAAGTAATTACAGCTCCCACTTTGTTTACATTCTATTGTTGTTTGTGCAGACAGACAGGGATAGAAGGGACATTAATTAGGCATAAAATTAAGACCACCTGCCTGATAGTATGTTAGTCCCCTGTTTGCCTTCATCAGACCACTGGGCTCCATCAGACCACGAAGGTGGAGTACTGCAAGCTGCAAATTAGGACCTCCATGGATTGGATTCCTTTGTCCAATCCATGGAGTTGGATGGAAATGAGATTCTCAATAGGAATGAGATCTAAGACATTTGGAGGCCAAGTTAACACCTAAACTAGCTGTTTTACTCCTCAAATCATTTATGGAGGACAGTGCTAAGGCTCACATTAATTATAATAGCAACATCCTTTAGGATGGCAGGACCCCAGGGAACATCCCATTAGAGCTGTTTTTGGGATGCTCTGACCTATTTGTTTATCACAATTCTTCCCTTGTCAAACTCACTGATATTCTTATGCTTAAATGTTTTTCCTGCTTCTAACATATCAACTTTAAGGAGAAGATGTTCACTTGCTACATAATAGGTTCTGTCAAGAAGAGGTGATTAGTGATTAGTGTTATTTATGTCATCTGTCAGTTAGTGGTCATGATGTGATGTCTGGCTGATGTTGTTTTAAGCAAGGTCCTACAGAAAGAGAAATTTCAGTTTGGAAAACCAGTGAGCAGTTGTTATTGAATAGTCAAGATAAGGTCTAAAAAAGCTCCTTTAAAAGACTAATTAAATTTAGAACTTGAAAGATTTCTAATCAGTTTTGTGGAGGAATGTATCATCCATCCATCCATCCATCCATCCATCCATCCATCCATCCATCCATCCATCCATCCATCCATCCATCGTCTTCCGCTTATCCGGGGTCGGGTCGCGGGGGCACCAGCCTAAACAGACCCAGACTTCCCTCTCCCCAGCAACTTAGGCCAGCTCGTCCGGGGGAATCCCAAGGCTTTCCTAGGCCAGCCGAGAAACATAGTTCCTCCAGTCTGTCCTAGGTCTTCCTCTGAGCCTCAAAACATTTATACATTGTGAGAAATTAGTATGATCAGACTAAATAATATTTAAGCCAGAGTCCCTCCATACACTACCAAAAGACTAAATACTTTCTTTAGTTAGGCAGTGGCAATATGCTATTGAATGGTTTTCGGTTAGTGGCCCCTTGGACGCTCACGAGTGTTCATTCCTTATTTTGTATTCATTGTAGTTTCATATGTTAAATACACCATTGTCTATTCAATGTAAGAAACCGCTTGTAATGATACAACATGATCCAGTTTAAGACTGATTTATTTAAACCGACATACAGTTGTGACAATTAAAAGTGTGATGAATAATGGCAACCTTGAAGTTGACAGTAAATGTTTAAATACCATGATCTTAGTTGTATAAATCAAACAAACTGAAGTACACATCTTGCTCTCCTGTTCCTGATTTACATGTTTAGTCTTCACCTAGTGATGCAGCTGGAAAATGCTCCCCTTATTCATAAAGAAGATATTATAAGTTTGCCTTGATGATGTGCTCTATAACAATCTTAGAAAGAGGCACATGGCCTGTCAAGGTTGATGTTTCTTTTCTGCTTCTGTTTAAAAGAAGATTAAGTTAATCTATTCATTGTGCCAGAAGATCCAACTGTGTCCCTTAATTAAGCTCTTTTTATGATTCTGATAATGTAATATACAAAAACAAAACGGTTTTCTTTTTGAGTTTTGAAAGACATCCGTTTCCTTTGTTAATTTTTTCAGAAAATGCTTTTGAAGCAGTAGGTGGAAGAAATTCAGTCTCTTGGTGACCTGTTTACAACTGGCGGTGAGATGGAGAACGTGACGGACAGACAGATTAGGTCTTGGACTGCAGTAATATGGCTACTACGCCAGTCTACTTAAGTAAGGATAGAACAGAACCAAAATCAATGCTCTCAATTCACTATTCCATCTGTTATTCTGTGGTGATGATGTATAAATTATAGAAGGAAATCAGATTTGTATCTGGGGTAAGCTGTGAGCAGAGCAGTTGCACTTTAACATCAAAAACAGGAGATTGTCACCATGGGTGTGCTGCAATCAAGAGTAACTGTGGGATCATATGATATTGATTTAGATCTTAATCTCTAAAGGGATATTTCTGATGCTTTGTTGATCTATGGCACAAAGAATTAAGGCAGCTCTGGGAAAAAAAGGTGGTCCCTGCCAGTGCAGGAAGGTGTACCTAATAAAGTGGAGTATAAGCGTATCAACTCTGGAGAGGAAAGCCTGCTCCAAAGAGTTATAGAATGGCAAAACACCTATAAAAATGTGTAGTCTATTAGTTACAGTTTTGACAATGGAAATCCAATTATTCTATCAGATCTATTATTAATATTTAAATCCTTTAATTTTCTTTTTCCCCAACCATTTATTTTTCAAATCTACAATATTTTGTATATTTTGCATATGTTTAACTACATATTTAGAATTTAATATCTTCTTTTAAAATTACATATTTTTGGATCCTTTATAAATAAATCTTTTCCTCTAATGTAGTAATAATATTACTTCATAACCCATTCAGCCATCAACTATAAGCAAATACAAGTAGAAATGTGCAGCACAAACTATAGTAAAAATCAATGATGATTCCTGAACAAAGCTAAATTATGACCCCACTATTTTCCCAGCCAATAAGCTACTTTACCTTGAGCCACTTCCTTTTCTCAGTTTAAGTGCAATCCAGTTTCTCTGTTGCATAAAATAAACCAACCTTCAACCACAGCAGCTGAACATCAGAAAAGAGTTTCATTTGTAGTGGTAAAATTTTGCCATTTCTGAAAGCAATGAAAAATAATCATCCTGACAAAAAACTCTCTTTGATCTTCCTCACAAAGAAGTCCCCACCGCCTCTGGAGGAGTTTCCACTATCAGCATCCACATGCCTGCTGTAAAAATCCAGCAGAGAGAGAATATGAGTAAAGTCGCTGAGCCTGATAACATCCATGGTTGTGCTCTAATGCATCACTCAACTTACTAGTGTTGTTACAGGGAAAGTTAAAATCTTACTGGGGCCACATTTCAAGACAGCCACCATGGTCTCAGAAGTTAGAAATCAGACAGTTTCTGACCTAAATGGCTTCAGTCCTGTGACATTGACCCTTTTTGTCAACCGGTGCTTCTGTACATCAAAAGCTACACACAAACCTGCCTGGGGCCTAACTAGTTTGCATTTAAAACCAAGCCTGCAGATGATAGGATTTGTACTGACTTTCTTTCTGTTTTCACTCACCAGAAAAAATACCGGCACACACAAACAAGCTCTGCAATCAGGACTACCCTCCACCATGAAACGTGCAGACAAACTGAACCTTGTGAGTTCCTTGAAGACAGATATAACTGATAAAAATGTTTGATGCCGTAGACCATGCAATGCCTCCTGAAGATCACCTGTAAAAGAACATCTCAAATCTACATACAAAAAATAAGAGCAAAAATGACAAGGAAGAAAGGTCAAGTTTTGCATCCATTGTAATCTAAAGGTGTATTCTAGGGATGAAACTGCTTGGAGTGTCAGATCTGAGATGTGTGTTTAATGCATATTGTGTGAAAACAATATACAGTTTGTTAAGTGAATGGCACCAAAAGACTATGTGCTGATTGTACAAGCAGATGTTAGTGAAATAAGTCAAGCTACATAAATAAAGGTTATAGAAATGCTGACAAATGTCATGTCATTTATTTTGGTCCTGTGCTTCTTTGAGATTGTGAAAGAAAAGTCTTTAGCAGCAAAGATAGTACTTTCACCTTTCAGTGTCATCATATTGAACCAATAATCCTCCAAGATCCTGCAGTGATATTAAAACTATCATGGCATGTGAGGATGCATACAGTTCAGTAAAACATTAACCTTTTGAACATTTATCTTTAACACTGTGATCCGTAGCGTTTCAGTAAGCTCGACGAACAGACCACACTTCTATAAAGAAGCTCCTTGATTATAGAAGTTCATTAAAGGTGACATTTAACCAGAACTTCAGTATTATGTTCTTTTTAAAAGAAAGTATCAAGTCTAGACAAAATCTCTACCTTTAAAAAGTCAAAGGAGGATAATTAATTTTCAGTAAAATGAAGAAAACAAAAATATCATGACCTCCAGGAAGATAGAAGAAAAGTGTTTTCAAATTAAATTAATATGTGATTATTAATGAATTAAATAAAAGGAGCAGGGTACAAGCACTTATGGCTCTTCTTTAAATCTAATTTGAATGATGTGTTAATACATTTGCAGGCACAAGTAAAGACAATGAATTGGATAGACAGTTCTTAATACCTGCTCCTAAAATCTCAACTTACAATGAGAAATTCAGATTGCGAGCGGGAAACACGTATATTCTGTTTTGGTTAATAGTTTTAACACTTTTGAATCTGTTTGTTTTTATTTCCAAGTCTCTCCGCATTTCTATTAAATGTTCTTTCTAGGATACAATATTCCTCTCCTCAGAAATCAAGCCTGTTTATGATGACGCATCATCCCTCTTCTGGTTTCAATATCTCAGAACCTGCAAATCAAAGTGTATTTTTAAGTAGATTATTGTTGTAATTGTAAATTGTTCTAGATCTAAATTGGATACACTTTTTTATTATTCAGACCAGATATGTGGTCTTTTTCTGAACAGTATACGGCAAATGATGAGGAGAACATCCATTTTAATAGCAGCCACTGCAGGATATCTTGGTCAAAGAGCCTCTTTCTACGGACGCAGAGGACATTAGTAATGATGTTATTCACATCATGTCCTTTTCATTTGTTTGATTAAATGATTTTCTGAACCCATCGACTTAATTTCCTTCAGAGAAAAAACATACTCAACATCCTGGTGGTATTCTTTGTAAATTGAGACTACAGGAAAATCAGAACCAGCTTTGTCTTCTTGAAAATAAAAGTTTAGAATACAAAGATAAATAGAAAATGTATTTAAGGGAAAAAGTAAAGTTAGTGTGATTTTAACACACAACTGTTTTAAATGCATTCATTCTGAACATTTAATTAAAGTTTACTGGCAGCTGTGGACAAGCTCCTCAAACTGATTTTTATCCAAGTATAAAATATAGTTTGAACTGTAAGGTCTTGACAAATGGTGCATATTGTTTGTACATTAAGCCTACAGTTGACAAATTACAGTTTTTACCCAATTTGGTTGAGCAACGGTACACAGAGACAACTGGTTTCAAATAAAACATTTTTTAATTTTCACTCATAAAATAATGCATAAAAACATTTTTCTCATCACGGTATTCAGTCTGAATGGACTACCTCCTGTCACAATGCTTCAAAATAAGGACAATTAACGATACATCAGTCATGCATTAAATGTTTTTTTTTTTTCAAATAAAAAAATAAATCTAAAAAATTGAAATTACAGATGTAATCTATTCAAACTAGTAATAGTAATAATAGTATATATACCTAAAACATTACTGTCAAATTAAAACATAAAAAACTATAAACCTCATAATTCCATATTATTATCATACTTGAATGTTAAAATAGTTTTTTTGTTTCTGTTATTGACAACTAGATTTTGTTTAAGCTAAATTGGCTTTGACAGCATATTATATGCAGTGTGCCAATGAGAATACATTGGTGCATGGAATGATTAAAATCGAATTATGAATGATTAAATGAAACTGCAATATGTCAATGTACCTGCATGTCAAATTCAATCTCAAAAATGGGAAAAACCTTTCTTAATTCAATTATTAAAATTACTTCTTTTTTTTGTGATTTGCCAAACCGAAAATGAAAAGTCTCGTATTCAAGTGCTCACATTTCTTGTTGCTGCCTGAAGGAAAGGAATCTTCTTCCTGCACAATTTGCCAAATTAGGCCTCAGTGGGTTTATGCCACAACTTTTAAAGTTTGATATCAAGTCAAAGTAAAGGCCTGCATCTTATTAAAAAACGTTGAAATGGACGTTTAGAAGGTTTCTTATAAAATCACATGAGGCTCTGGGGAAGTTATTTGTCATGGTAAGGAAATAAGGAAATGCCCACTAGACATTTAGTCAATATGTATCTATTTTGTATTGCGTCTAGTGAATGACTGTAGAAATGAGGAGAGGATACACCAACTTAAAAACCTTTGTCTTAGAGGTTTCAAGTAGCTGTTACAATCCACTTCGATCTGAGCTCACCTACATATATGGACAGAACACAATTTAAAAAATAAACCATCAAACAAAAGAAACTGCTCAGCACAGCATGACAATATGCTGGTTCATATATGCTACCTTGAACTATATTGATTTATATTGTATAAACAATCAGTGTCAATTAAACTAGTCTGTGCCATTAAATCTATTTAAAAAATCTAAAGGACGGATTCTCTGCCTATTCCATAAGAGCATTTTTCATCAAACATGTTAAGAAGCTGTACAATTCTCAGGTTCAGGATTTATTTACCATTGATCAAATTAATTCAATTTAATCAAAGAGTATGTTTATTATTAATGACACTATACTGTGTTGCCTATTGTAATGGGGTAAAAGAAACAAACAAATATATGAATACACTACCGGTCAAGTTTTAGATACACTTTCTCACTTCAAGGGTCTCTTTATTTTCATGACTATTTACATTGTAGATTCTCATCAAAGGCAAAAAAACTGTGAAATAACTCTAAACATTTTTATATTTAGGTTATTACAAAATAGCCACCCTTTGCCTTGAGGACTGCTTAGATCTGTTGGCGTTCTCTCCATGAGCTTCATGAGATGGTCCTGAGAGTCTTGAAATAATTTCCCAGAGGTTCATTGAGAGACGGCCAAAGGTCAATATTTCATTCATCACAGCAATCGACGGCTACTTTAAGGAATCTAAAATATAAACATCATTTATAGTTGTTTTAAAATTTTTCGCTTGCTACATAATTCTATATGTGTTCATTCACAGTTTTGATGCCTTCAGTGAGAATCTATGTACAATGGAAATAGTCATAAACATGAAGAAAACCATTAAATGAGAAAGTGTGTCTAAAACAAGTAACGTTTATTTTCTACATGCCGAAATGTGCATTAAAAAATATTGCGCTGCAAGGGTTTTGTGTATACCTATGCTTCATACAGGAGGCCCTAGATTTCGTTAAGTCACCTTTCAGTGAATCAATCTTAAAGTTGTTCTATGGAAGGAGGGAGCAAGTGGTTTTTCAGGTCGTTGGGTGTTTGCATGGTTTCCCTCTTTAGATCACTCTGTAACCAAACAGGAAAATCAGGAAAAATACTTTTAGAGAAAGCCACTAAGAGTTACTGAGGACAAGAGGACAAACAAAAAAACTTCACACATGAACTTCAAACAAAACTTAGATGAAAACAGCAAAGCAAGACCAAATAAACATTTATTACAAGCAAATCTGACAAATCAATCAGGCTCGGCTCTGACTGAGATGGAAGTGATAGAATATACACTATATTATCAAAAGTATTGGGTCAGACTGCCAAATCAATGAATGTCTGTGTTCCAATCACTTCAAGGGCTACAAGTGTATAAAGTTTGGTGTGGTGAAACTTGACTGTCCTGCACAGAGACAGCCTTCTTGAACACATTTGGGATGAAAGAGCAGATGCTGCAATGCTGGCTTTCTCATCTATGAATACACTCCTGAACCTTGTGGAAAATGTTTAAGAGGTAGTTAAAACTGGTATTTCTAGGGGGGGGGGGGGGGGATTTCTAGGGGGGGGGGGGGGGGGGGGGGGATTCTCTATGAACCCCATAGAGAATCTGTGGGATATTGTGAAGAGAACGTTGAGAGACTCAAGACCCAACACTCTGGATGAGCTAAAGGCCGCTATTGAAGCATCCTGGGCCTCCATAAGACCTCAGCAGTGCCACAGGCTGATTGCCTCCATGCCACGCCGCATTGAAGCAGTCATTTCTGCAAAAGGATTCCCGACCAAGTATTGAGTGCATAACTGTACATGATTATTTGAAGGTTGACGTTTTTTGTATAAAAAATAGTTTTCTTTTATTGGTCGGATGAAATATGCTAATTTTGTGAGATAGGAATTTTGGGTTTTCATGAGCTGTATGCCAAAATCATCCGTAAGACAATAAAAGACCTGAAATATTTCAGTTAGTGTGCAATGAATCTAAAATATATGAATGTTACATTTTCATCATGACATTATGGAAAATAATGAACTTTATCACAATATGCTAATATTTTGAGAAGGACCTGTAATCAACAACCCAAACTCCAATCATGATACCTTAACAACTTATTTCAATTGCAAGAGTTGTAATTTCTGTAAATTAGCCAGTTGGTTTTAATGTTGTGGATTATATGTAGTCTCAGTTTTTTTTTTTTTTAACATTACAGTAAAGGACACTGAAATCGACAAAACATCCAGTTTGCAAATTTTTTCTTGCTACCTGACACCCTTGGTGCTATGATGATCTGCTCCAAAGATCTGTTCCAAATTTTTGGTTTATCACAATTAGCAACAATAGCAATAAGTTACTTTGTGACAGGATCATGTGAAGAAAGAATTAGGTGCAATTTTAGAGATAGTTCTTTATAATTGTCCTAAAATATATAAAAAATCATTATTTTCAGGCTCTTTGGCTAGAAACTGTCTTTTAAAATTGTTATTATTTCTGTATTTCTATTTAATTGAAGCACAAGAAGGCCATGGAAAGCCAAAAGATGAGATTTCCTTTGTATAG
The DNA here is from genome assembly GCF_021462225.1 of Girardinichthys multiradiatus. Lineage (NCBI taxonomy): Eukaryota > Metazoa > Chordata > Actinopteri > Cyprinodontiformes > Goodeidae > Girardinichthys > Girardinichthys multiradiatus. The sequence continues at coordinate 47,335,781 of NC_061815.1, forward strand.
CCAAAAAACGAATTAAGTTCCATACATTAAGTTGGTCTTATTTTTTATTATTTAAGTAACTTTTAGGGAAAATTTTTAAAGAATAGACATCTGGGAATTAACTTTAATTGTAAGTGCTATTTTACAAAACTATAAAAGTACAATTATTAGAATAAGTTGCCATAATATTCTTATATAAAAGGTGTTTCAAATAAGCATTTTAATAACTTCAGTTTTAATAACTTAAGTTTTCTATTTTCTTCTGTTTGAAGTACAAGCTGCACCTTTTTTCTAACAGCTCAAAGAAAGTACAGAAAATGTGCCTTGAACTAAAATGTCACAATTATCAAGCGGCAAAAGATTAAATGTGTCAAACTGTGTCAGTGTCATCAAAAGAATAAAAGGTAGGGACAGTTGTGCCGTCAGTTGTCAGGCAAGTCAACACACCTTCATAGACATGTTTGTTTATACCCTGCACCTGTGGGAGGGAATTCTGCATGATGGCATGAAATTAGGAAAATCCAGTCACTACTGAAGAGTTTATGAAGTGATAACAAATATAGACTGTTTATTACTGCATCGGCCACAGATTAAATTTTGATTCCTCACATCAGTTTATAATTACCATGTGTTAACATGTCTGAGGTACATTAACATGTTGTCTGCCATTTACTGTATGTTTTGATCCTGTCCATTTGTGATTGCTTGTTTAAGGTGAAGAAAATCAAATTAAATGCACAAACTTTAGACTTTTCTTGACTTTTTATTTCCAAAGAGGGTTAAGTTTATTAAATGGAACAGGACAGATGTCTCACCAGTGTGTATCAAACCTGATCCTTTCAAGGTTTGCCAGCCATCTCACTGATTAATACTGGACTCGCAGTCCATCTCTCTCTCGCTTGCTCTTGCTCTATGTCTCTTTCTCTTTTGTGCCCATCACATTTTTTATCAACCCTGCTTCTGCATGGGTTCAGTTAAGTCTCCCTGTTGGGACTTGAGCTGAGTTCATACTAGAGCAGGAATCGATTTGCCTTTTTAGGGTATAAAGAGAAATGAAAGTATGACAAGGAAGTGGAATAAAACAGTTTCATCCCACTAGGAAGTCTATTTCTTTTAGGAAATAATAGTGATAGAAAGGAACCAATAGATGTGGCGTTTGAAGCTTTGGTTGGTCATCCAGCTAAAACTAGTTTCTTCACATAGTATAAAAATTTTTCCTAAAGTTCTAAAGGCTTTTTTTAAGTCAGGATGAACAGTCTGCTCAAATTCTAAGAAAATTAAAGACTGAACACGGTAAGCTTTCAAATCAGTTGTTCTAATTATGGGCTGGATTTTATTTTAAACAAATATAGAACTAATGTAGCAAATGTAGAGCAAAAAAAGTGTATACAAATCCCTATTAAAAAGACAGAGAGAAACCATTCAAACACTTGTAAAATTCCTTAACAAGCCATTTAAAAATACAAAAAAAAAAAAAAAGCATTCCTATTAACTGGTCATTTGTTGAAGTCACTTTTCATTCACTTTCAGCATTTAGTCTTTCAATTTAATTCAATTCAGTTTTATTTATATAGTGCCAATTCAGAACACATGTCGTCTCAAGGCACTTCACAAAGTCAATTCAATTGAATTATACAGATTTCAAGTCAGGTGCAAACATGTCAATTATTGAACAGTGCAGTCAGATTCAGTTATTTATTCAAATTGGTTAAAAAGTTTTTCTATCTGAGGAAACCCAGCAGATTGCATCCAGTCAGTGACTTGTAGCATTCACTCCTCCTGGATGAGCATGTAGAGACAGTGGACAGTCACTGGTGTTGACTATGCAGCAATCCCTCATACTGAACATGCATGTAGTAACAGTGGAGAGGAAAAACTCCCTTTTAACAGGAAGAAACCTCCAGCAGAACCAGAACCAGGCTCAGTGTCAGCGGCCATCTGCCACGACCGACTGGGGGTTTGAGAGAACAGAGCAGAGACACAAAGAGAACAAAGAAGCACTGATCCAGGAGTCCTTTCTGTGCCAAAGAAAAGTAAATGTTAATGGTTGTAGCTTTTACTGGCTTCATCTAGGAAGAAAAAACATAAACTGAGCCAGTTTTCAAGTTTAGAGTATGAAAGAGAGCACATAAAGTTTGTCACAGTAAAAGCTGAGTCATTAGCTATGTCTAGGACAAAAATAGGGTTAAACACTGAAAGACATGGCCATGTGTATCATCGGTACAAGGTGAGCATTAAGTTGTTGCTAGCAGAAGCTTGGAAGATACACCCCTCCAAGAAGGTGTCACAGGTAGACACAGAGTCAGGCCAGGTGTAGCTTCTAGAGAGAGAAAAGAGAGAGAACAAAGTTAAAAGCTGAAATAACAGCAAATAATGCAAAATTGGAGAGCGGTATGAGAATTTAGCGGAGAGAGTGAAAGTGGTCGTTATGTCCTCCAGCAGCCTAAGCCTATAGCAGCATAACTACAGAGATAGCTCAGGATAACCTAAGCCACTCTAACTATAAGCTTTATCAAAAAGGAACGTTTGAAGCCTTGTCTTAAAAGTAGACAGGGTTAACACCTGCCATCATTTAGGATGACCTGAGGAGGTCATACTTATTGTTATATGACATATTATGCCAGCTTTTTCTGACATGCAAATCCTTTACTTAAACCCAGTTTTGGAAAAAAGTTACAAAATATAAAAAAGATGTCATTATCAGTATATTGGACAGGAAAAAAAAAGGAAGCGCGTGGCATTATGGCAAAGTGAAGACAATCATCAATAACTGAAAAAATATGGAGCAACAGTGAGATTTAAAAAAAAAAAACTGGTAGTTTTTCCAAAAAAGGATAAACAGAACTGCAACTGGTCGGGTAGACAGCCAAGAGGCAGACAGCAGCACTAAACGCCATGAAGGCAGTTTTGGCAAATACTTGGATGTGTTCTATATGAGACAGACTCTTTAATTCTGAATATTTCTGGAGTAGGTTTTGTCCCAAAACAAATATCTAAGCCTCACTGAAAACATACCTAAACCTTATGGAAGAATGTCTTATGGTCTGATGAACCAGATTTGAACCTTTGGGTCACAGTTCCAAACCTACACAGCACATCGGCAGATGAACATTATAAAGTAAAACACAGAGGTGGTTGCATCATGTTTTGGTTTTATTTATCTTCAGGTGGAACAGGGGTTTTTGTGAAGCAGGAAGAAATTCTGAACAATTCATACCAGTCAAACACCAGTCACTGGGAGCTGAAAATGAAGAGGGATTTAAAAAGAACAGTGAGTCCAAGCATATATTCAAATCTACTAAACAATGGCTACATCCAGAGAAAATTACAAATTTGGAATGGCCTAGCAAGAGCCCAGAAACAAATTTGAAGGTTTGGTGGGCAAATATTGCCATGTCAAGACATAGCTTGCTACTACATGATAACATGTGGCAGTACATGTTGTGGCTTCTTTTCATGGACACAGATGCACCAAACTCTTGAATTGTATGACACAAACCTAGATTTGCTAATCTGACTCGGTGTGAGCTTCCCCTTTGTTGAGATAGACCTGGGTCCCTCCCAGGATAAGGGCATTATTCTCCTGCTAATCATTTACTAATTTAATCTAATACATAACTAAATCTAGAAACAAGATCAGTGAGCATGAATTATATTTCTAGCATTTACCTTTATTGAAGAGGATGGAAATGTAGCCACAGTCTGGAGGTAAAAATGTGTGAAAACTATTTCTTTTAGATAATACTTGAATGCAATGATGCTTGACATATAGGGTACAAGGCTACACATCTTATTTGCCTGGCAGCTTCGAATAGACATTTAAATCCATGGGATGAGTTTATAGCACAATTTTATTGTTGTGGAATGGCGGTCAATTATATAAAAAACTAATATACAAAAAACATGAACATTTAAACTTCATGTGAATACAACTACTTGTATTTTAGGGTATCAAAATGGCTGACTTAACAGCAGCGGAAGGTTTTCTTTTGACTAACAGAATAAACAACAGGAGAAAAAAATTCATTTTTCATCCGCATTTTATATTATGGATATAAACAGTGCTATGTCTTATGAATCTAATTCGTTTCCTCTAAGCCTGTTATGATCCACAGTGATTTTTTTTCTTTCTCATTTATAATTTTCTTTGAGGTGTTATACTTTCTGCAAATACCTGTTGGGCAAAATGTTTTAATAAATCAAGGTCCTTGCTTTGTGATTCTTTTTTGTTCTCCACAGACTAAAAAAAAAAACAGATCTACTTATTGTAAAATATTTGATAAAACAACATGATATTTCTACGTAAATAAGGTAAGTGACTTTCAGAGAAGAGTATACCAAGTGAAATGTTTTTTGTAAATATTGCATTGAAAGATAATTGTCAGAGATAAATAAGTAGCATTACTCATGAGGCTATAACATGAATAGCTTGCAGCAGCTGGCAGCATGTTCGCATCATACATCAAACTCATGCCTATTCCTTTAAGTCTGGTTGTTTCAGCCTTTGATGGAAGTTCTCTGGGGTTTTCAACTGGACATATTTCATATATATTTTACATTGTGGCTGCATCTGTTTCACCTTTTAACGGAGGAGAAATTCTGTTTCATGACATCACCTTGTAATCAATATAAATATAGAAATATGATATATATTGATCCTGTACAAGCATTTTTAAGAAATTACATAATTAAAGGGTAAACCACATTTGAAATGTGATATTTCAATAAGTTTTATACACTTTGTGAAACTCCTTAGGTTGGGTGAAACTCCTTAAGTTTGCAGACGACACCACTGTCATTGGACTGATCCAGGACGGTGATGAGTCTGCATACAGACAGCAGGTGGATCGGCTGATACACTGATGCAGTCAGAACTACCTTGAACTCAACCCACTCAAGACTGTGGAAATGGTGGTGGACTTTCGGAGAACACCACCCCCATACACCCCCCTCACCATCCTCAACAACACTGTATTGGCCGTGGACCGCTTCAGCTTCTTAGGAACCACCATCTCTGAGGACCTGAGATGGTCTTCACACATAGACACTGTTCAAAAAAAGGCCCAGCAGAGACTGTACTTCCTGAGGCAGCTCAAGAAGTACAACCTTCCACAGGAGCTGCTGGTCATCTTCTACACTGCCATCATACAGTCTGTCCTGTCTTCATCCATCTCAGTGTGGTTTGGTTCATCCACAAAACAGGACAGGTCCAGACTGCAACGAATAATCAGGACTGCAGAGAGAATAATCAGAGCTGACCTTCCCTCCATCCAGGACTTATACAGGTCTAGGGTCAAGAAAAGAGCTTCCAAAATCTCTGCAGACCCCACACACCCTGCACATAAACTGTTCAGAGCTTTACCTTCAGGCTGCCGCTACAGAGCACTGTTCACTAAAACCAGCCGCTACAGAGATAGTTTCTTCCCCCAGGCTGTTTCTCTGTTGAACATTCAATAGAGTACAAAACAACAGCATACAGATGTTGCAAATGCACCTTTTTTATTAGATATGTGTATATTGTACATTGTAAATTGTAAATTTGTATATTATGTAATGCAAAAACAGAACAAAAGAGCAAAGTGTACTGGAGGCAAATTCCTTGTTTGTATGCGTGAACTTGGCAAAAAAGCTGATTCTGATTCTGATTCTGACTGACCACTTCATTAGGTACACCTTGCTAGTCTTGTCATATATCGGTATAGTTAAAGAACTAAATGCAGAGATGAAGACTGGAAGTGCATGATGAGAGGTTAGCTTAATGGTATCTGATCTCAGAAAACCAGACTGGTGACAACAATAAAGGATCTAAAAACGATTGAGAGAACCAGAAATATTTATGTTTGGGATAACTGGAATGCTAGACAGGTAAGTTAGTGAACAGATGAGCGACAGCTGGGGAGTGCAGTGAGATACACTTAGGGAAGGTACTGCATGGGTAAATCAGGGAACACAGAAAACAATCACTACACAGAAATCCAGAATACTAAAAATTATGACTTGTCTTCAGCACAGTCTTAATTCTTCATGAAATATATTTAACACAGTGTTGAAGACATTCCTCAGAGATTTTGGTTCATGTTGAAATAATATCACACAGCTGCTGCAGATTTGTCAGCTGCAGATGGATGATTTAGTCCCCATTGTACAGCATCCTGAAGGTGAACTATGAACTATTGAGTTCTGGTCTGGTCTCTGTGGATTTAATTTAAGAAAGGTGATTTACATTTCATGTTCAAGGAATGAAGGGACAGAGCTCACTAATGAGCAACAGTTGATTTAACTTCGATTCCTGGGGCTCGGCTGGGCCCAGCCTGAAAAAACAAAATAAAGCCCTCTTTAGATGGGAACATCAGCCGTGGGGAGGATTGTGGGAGTTAGGTAGTGGGGTAGTGGGGGAGCCTGGGAGTGCCAATCCCTGTAACTCTAAAGACATGAAACCTCAACTCATTGATGGGCAGGAGCAGACTAGAACTAAAATTCAGCTCTGGACTTTTTCTCAGATAGGCCCATTTTCCATATGCGTACAAACAGACCCTTAAAATGGTTGTCTTGATATCTCCGAAGATCACAATTGTCATTTTGAATTTCAAAAGAAACAGTTTCTGCATACCCCTTCTCTTAAGAGAAATTATATTTAAAAAAAACACTAACTAATTAGTGGTACACAAATTCCTATTATTTCAAGTTAGCATCTCCCTGGTCTCTAGGTTTTGTACCAGTTCAACTATAGCTCAACACAGAAATATAATAAAGAAGACGGAGGGAGAAACAAATGACACTAAGATGGAAATAGCCTTAAACTGATTTTCTCCGAATTTGTAATTGAAGTAATTAAATTTCCCCCCTTACTCCCATGTTTTCCAGTTTTATTCATTATCGTTTTCTTCTTTGGGGCTGAAAAAATTGCCTTGCCTTAGCAAAAAGATGCAATTTGGTCATATTCTGAATTATTCTTTTACAGTCTTGATCTCTAAGTATACTTTGCTGTTCCAGGCATTTACAGGGCAGCAGAAAGGCTCTGAGGGTTTAGGACTTTCATCTTCCCTCTTATTTTGCTGTTCACAATTAGTCTGACAATAAGTTGTTGTTCTTTGAAAGTTTTTAGTCAAGTAAACTTTTATTATTTAAGCCTCCAAACATTAGTTGGCTAGAGAAGGGATGCCTCATGTATACGTCAAAGGTGCTACTTGCTTTAGGATTAACACACATAACTGCTGACAGCGAAGAGTAACAGACACATGTATTAGCTCTCAGCTTTAGTAGTTACGTAGGTTGTTGCTGTAACTGACTATCAACTAATTCTTAGTCAAAAGTCAGATTTTAACACTAAATGCAACTTCACTGATATTGATCTGCTTGTGTCCAGTGCCTACTTACAGTGCATTGAGTACACACTCTGCTCTGGTGTATGTAGCATTCTTCAAAGTCCAGTCCACTGCTGTGTTTACTTTTAGAGGCGCTAAAAATAACTTTTTGACAAATTAACCTGGCACGCCAATGGCGTGGACTGTAGGGCTGTTCTGCACTTTGGCAGGATAGACAGCTTGCCAGTCCCCCCCCTGATGATGTGCCAACATTTTGTGACTTTAGTGATTTTGTAACTGTATCACCAAATGTGCTGCGATATTTCTTGAACACCTGGGTGAAGACATAGATCAGCTGGCAGTGAGTTGGATCTTGGTGCAAAGAAGGTGTCAAACAGACATGAAATACGGTGGTGAAGGGGAACTGGGAATATCTGGTGGGGATCCAGTTAAGGACATCTTCAAACTGGGCCATGTTCACGACCTCCACCCAAGACACAGGTTTCAGGTGCAGCAGCCTGAGATACATTGCTGCCTGTCACAGCGACAACCACAAGACCCTTTGATGGAGATCAGTAGTTATTAAAACCTTGGAGCTGAAGAAGGATTCCTTTGGGTATTGGCATGATCTAGGGACTCCTTTGAGCAGCAGGATGGCAAGGTGTGACCTGAAGTACTCTAGGTTTTTTTCCCATCTACTTCCACCTCTCTGCCTGCTCAGATGCTTTTCTCTTAAGCTCCCTGCTTGCTTGCATTCATTTACTCCTAAGCTTTTATCTCTTAGCCAAAATTACAGAAATATTGTACTAAAACTACTTCTTACCAGCGACGTCCAAAGATTATTATTACTTTTATTTTTTATTCTAAAGGATTTTGATGTTTTTATAATCGAACTCGAAAGAAGGACAGGCTGACGCCAGCTAATCAGCACAAAATGCAGCAGCACAGCGATAGGTTCACCACAGAGGACTTTGACAAACATTTACAGAAATTAGTCCACTAATTAGTCAAAGAATCTTCAAGAATAAGGATTGTAATAACCTCCTGGGCTTTTCCACAGACTTCCACCGACACAGCAGTCAGCACATCCACATCAACTCTAGTAACCAAGGTTGTCTTCAACTAGAACTGATTTTGACAAAATTTCCTAATTTCTTCTTCTTCCTGCTCGATGTTTTACCCACAGCTTTCCTTAAGAAAGCTTTGCCTGTAATAACATATGATTTAACACAAATAATAAACACCTCCCTTTTTTCAGGTATTTTCGCCTAAGCCCTGAAAGCAGCAATTATCAAACCTCTATTGAAAAAGAGCAACTTGGACAAGCTGCTACTACAGAACTACAGGCCTATATCAAACTTCCCCTTCATCAGAAAGATTATTGAAAAAGCTGTTTCAACAGTTAAACAACTTCCTAACAACGACCAACCGCTTCGATGTCTTCCAGTCAGGCTTCCTGCTCACCACAGTACAGAGACTGCTCTTGTCAAGGTCTTCAATGACATCCGTATAAATGCAGACTGTAGAAGAACCACAGTGCTGGTATTATTGGACCTAAGTGCAGCATTCGACACTGTTGATCACTCCATTTTATTAGAGTGCCTGGAAAACTGGGTCGGCCTTTCTGGAGCATCACTCAATTGGTTTAAATCCTATTTGAAGGACAGGGACTTTTTTGTGTCAGTAGGTAACTTTACATCAGAAACCACAAAAATCCCATGTGGTGTTCCCCAAAGGTCCATCTTAGGGCCCCCTCTATTCAATATCTACATGCTCCCCCTATCTCAGATTTTAATAAACAAAAACGTAAGTTATAACTATGCAAATGACAAACAGCTATACGTTACGATGTCACCAGGTGAATGTGAACCCACTTAAGCGCTGGGTAAATGCTTAGAAGAAATTAAGGCTTGGATGTGCCAAAATTTTCTTCAGCTAAATCAAAACAAAACTCAATTAATAATCTTTGGACCAAAGGAAGAGCGTTTAAAAGTTAGCACACAGCTTCAGTTAATACAGCTAGAAACCACCAATCAGGCTCGAAACCTGGGTGTAGTGATGGACTCAGTCATGAACCTTCAGAGGCACATAAAGACAGTAACAAGGTCAGCCTTCTATCACCTAAAGAACATCTCCAGGATTAAAGAACTAATGTCGCAGCAGGACCTTGAAAGACTAATTCATGCGTTCATCTTTAGTAGAATTGATTACTGCAACGGTGTCTTCACAGGTCTGCCTAAAAAGTCGATCTGACAGCTGCAGTTGATCCAGAATGCTGCTGCCCGCGTCCTCACTAGAACTAAGAAAGTGGAGCACATCACCCTGGTTCTAAAGTCCCTACACTGGCTCCACGTATCTCAAAGAATAGACTATAACAAACTTCTGTTAGTCTATAAATCACTAAATGGCTTAGCACCAAAATACATTACAGACTTGTTGTCAGTGTATCAACCACCCAGACCTCTCAGGTCTTCTGGTTCAAATCTACTCTGCACACCCAGAACCAGAACCAAACATGGAAAAGCAGATTTTAGTTCTTATGCTCCACTGATCCGGAATAAACTCCCAGAAAACTGTAAAAGCGCCGAAACCCTAAGTTGCTTTAAATCAAGATAAAAAACGTATTTGTTTAGAGTGGCCTTTGAATGTGTTATCCCTACATTATTAGTTAAGTTTTCAGTCCAATTTTCCTTTCATTTTCTTATCCATCATTCTATTCTCGCAGAGTCTGAGTAATCTGGAGATCATAGTGGGATGCTCCATCATAGTGGCAAAGTTCACTGAGGTAGTTTAAAAGCAGACTGGCAGCAGGGTGCCAACAGTGGACAAGATTCATCCTGTGATGCTGAAGGCTCTGGACATTGTAGCGCTGTTGGGGTCGACATGCTTCTGAAATGTCAGATAAAGGGTCAGGACAACATTTGTAAAGTGGCATACTGGGCTGAGATTTTAGACAGGCATTCCTAACACCAAAATCTGTAATTGTGTACAAAATATGTTTCAGTGTTTTATATACAAATGATCAACTCATTCAATATTATAAAGAATTCTAACATCCAGTTTATTTGAAATTGCATTTAGCATAAATGATTTGTGTAATTATGTTGTCAACAGTAGAATTTAAAATTTTAATGGGATATATGTGATATAAGCTTTTTCATTGGCCTGCACTTTTTGGTTTCTTTCTTTCACTTGGCGTTTTTCCTCTTAATTTTGAACATTACTAAATCAACTAAACTTTCAACCAAAAAGAAAAATAATAATCAATATTTTTTCGAGAAATCTGAATTACAACAAATAGTTACTATCACAGATATTTGGTAACCTAATTAGTAAGTTAGTAGCAGAGGAAAAATAACACAAAACCAGACCCAATTTTAAGCATAAAACTAGAAGCAATAATTTCAGGAACGTACCTAATGTCTTGATTGATTCAGGTCCTTTTGGTTCAGCAGCATGGCAGGAGACAGATCAGAGTTTTTCAGGAAACAGTGACTGAAATACTGTTTGGCATAAATGGGACAAACTTCTCCTGTTGTCTTTGTCTGCAGCCTGTGGAGAGCCTACTCATCCACATGCCAATCAGCCTGACAAGATCAGATGCTAAGCAGCAGGTCTTTTTTTTGGCCAGCTATTTAGAACGTTATTCTAGCTGGGAGGCAGTGAACCAGACCATACTTTCTGGGATTAAAATCAATTGCTTAGCAATTGAAATTAAAATTGTAATTAAGGTTTTATGTTGGAATTATGTCTTTATCTGTTACCTTGGTCTTACTGGGGTTCTGTGATATTTTACACCTGTATAGAAATACTGACATTAATAACCGTTTTCTATAGTTTCTTAATGATATACAGTGATAAAAGCTGGTCCTGTAAGGAATGTAAATTGTATTATGTAGAGCAACCAACACAAATCTTTTTTTATGGACCCAACTTTTTACATAATATGTAAACAGTGCCTTTATCATCCCCACTGTTTCACCTTATTATCTATGTTCCATTTGTCCTTCTGATAACCCACCTAAAATGAGTGTGTTAACAAAGCTAAGAAAAACAGGCTTGTGTTTAATTTTCTCTCCATCTTTTCAGCTCACCTGCTGTTGATGATTCTATTTAGCCTCCAAAGTTGCACCCATGATAAAAAAAAACTAAACAGAACATGTTATATGGCCTGTATGAGGTTAGCTTTGAGGGAAACTGTTTTCGTTGTCCGATGAGCTAACCCCTCCCTCCTACTTCCCCATGTCTAACGGGATTGCTCAATCCAGCTCTCCATCCAACGGGTCCGGACTTCCCTAAACCTGAAAGATCTTACTAAGCAGGTTTACTGAAAGTTCTGTTTAAGCTGGTGTTGGGAAATGTCTCGCCTAGCCTCTGATAGCCTTCATCCAAAAGTCTCGCCCTTCTTCAACTGGAGGTCTGGACCACTGATGAAAAACCAGAAATAAGGTGACTCAAATAACTGAATGTCCACGATTTAACTAGAATTGTATCTGCTTTCTTTAATTAGCAACGCTTATGCAGGGGTCAGTAACAGCTTCAATTTGGCAACACGTAATAATTTCAATGATAGAAATAAATCAATCAATTCAACCTGTCTTACCCTGATGCTGAAACTAATGAGGTTGGAGAGGCTTTGAAGACGGAGGCTCATCCATGCACCTGATGGAGATGTTTCTTCTGGTAACGAGTGGTTTCTTGAAGGGAATACGACTTAATCTTCAGTTTTTTTTTCCTTTAGGTGGCAGGCACTGATGCTCCAGGCTTCGATGGTTAAACAGGAACTTTGTTGTCATATGTCTCAGAAGACAGTAGTTTCCAGAGGCTGAAGAGTTGAAGGAAACCCGAAGACATAAATGAGGTTGATTCAGGACTTCCAGAAGCCTGAAACTTAGAGCACTCAGCTGTTCACCAATCAAGTTCACTTCTGTTGTCTGAATAAAAAGGCTTTAGATGAAATCAGATTCTTTATCTTGAGGCACAGTCCTTCTAAGGAAAACAGGTTGATCCTCTTTTTAATGCAGTCAATCAGCTGGGCTGTCTAGTCCTCTGATTCATCTGTAGCGTCTCCCCGATCTTGTTCGCTGGTCTTCTGCGAGGAAACAACCAACTAGTTCCTCTATTTTGCCCATTTTATAGAGCATTTCCACCAAACTCTTTGTGCTCATTGGCCAATGGTTGCTGCCATGGCTGTCCCATTGGTCACCCATGACATAAGGTGATTTTCTGGAATTTCCCGAGTCGTGTCCATATCAGACATACCATCATCACCTCAGTCCTGAGCTGTCTGCTGGCCTCTTCTTTGATTCTTTGACCTGCGCCCCCGCCTCAGTCATCAGCCTTGTGCTGTAAGCTACAGCTCTCACTTCCCCAATTCCGTTTAAAACCATTACTTAAACTTCATCCTTTTTATTCATACACCACACAACATTATCTCTTTCATATATAGCTGATTGAGAATTTCCAAACCTTAATAATTATCAGTTCTCAATCATATTTCAGTCATATGTGTTTTAACTTGAAAATGAAAGATTACTTGTTTCATTTAATACTTGTTTAACTTGATAATCAAAGATTACTAATTTCATTTAATACTTGTAGAAAATGGAAAATCATCATACATTGTTCCTTTGGTTACACTTCTTGGTTATACTTCTGCAAAAGATAAGACAGTTAATATGTCTCTCAGTTCTAGAATATGAGAATGTGCTTGTTTCACTCTCTACTGCTTCAACTGTGTATTTTAATAATTATTGCATGGATTACACAAAATGATATTTATTGTAGTTTTTATGGATTTAACTGTGAGCAGTTAATGAATGTTGCATGGATTACATGGAAAGATCTCACCTTATTTTGACACTGTCAAACACACACACACACATATACACAGTGGCGGCTGGTGAATAATACTCTTGGTTGGGCTGATGTTATGATACATTTCATTACCTACTCCAATATATGGAATGGAATCAACAGCATCCGTTTTAACATGCCTGCGCAAAGCCACTTCAAAAGCACCAAAAAACTTAATACAGTCAATGAGTTTAGATAAAATATGATGATTCTTATCAACCTCTTCATTGTGCCTTCTTCATATGACCTCTTGATTGTTCATGCTTCTTAATGCATTCGGAGACATACTTCAAGTTGGTTTGTCCTGACTGTGTCCACATTAAATCACATTTGGCACTTTTAAAAAGAATGCAGGGAAAACAGAAACTGCGTTGACTATTCCACAGCCGGTCGGCCACGACTTGAACCAGCTCTTCCAAAAACTACGGTGTAGCATTTTTCTCCTAAGACTGATAATGTCGGGCTTGTCCCTCCTTAACCCGGATTTTCTCCTCCACTGTCCTTCTTGCGAAAGGGTAGATCAATAAGGATCTCACAGAATTCAGTGGAAGCTGCACCTCACTTATTAAACCATCATTCCTCTGATTCATTGCGCCGCACAAGCGTTTTGTTTAACCTGCGAGGGGCGATATATTCAGTGCCCCAATGCCATGAAATTCTGCGACACTGATTGGACATATATTCAATTGCCCTAGCCGAATAGTTGCCCTAGACATATAACAGAATTATAAAAATATATATATATATTTTACATTTCCCTCTCTTTTGTCAGGGAGGGCAGCCACCACTGTACACACATAAAAATCTGTACACTTTGTACACTCTTCAGTGTCACTCCATTTGCTGAAAAAAAACTTTTTATACCTGCAGTGTAAAGCAGATTTTTACAAACCTAGAGCTAAGAGAAAACATCTAGAATATATTATGAACATAATATATTTTTATTGTCCCAAGCATAACAATGCTTTTAGGGATAGTTTCTGTTTTATCTCTCCCTTTGTTTTCTGATGTTCCTTAGGTACACAGAGTGCAAGCTGGTGCCAATTAGAGAACTTCAGCTCTGGTTGGATAGGGGAGAATTTGAAAGGAGCAACCGGGAGCCCTGTAAAGAAAGCCTGTCTGTGTGGGCATTGTCTTTATTCTAGCTAAGTACTTGCTTCTATTGAATCAGAGGTTGATCATAAAGATCTACTGCATGAAATCTGTCATGTTCACTCTAGGGCAGTGGGCAAGGGAAAAACACTTTTCACTTACTGTGTTTATATGGGAACCTGCACTCACATGGGTATAATAGGGAATGAAAGGGCGGATAGGACGGAAATGGAGGCGGTTATGGCACCAATATAAGACCACATCAGATAAGAGTGGGCATTTTTTCAGGGTTCAAGAAAAGGTTAGTGTGGTTAAACACAAGGGTGTGGGCGAAAGAGAACAGCTGGTTTGTAGCAGGTTAGGAATTATACACTGCTGACTAAATCTCTGCATTTAATTGGGAAGCACCAGACTGGCCACTGCAGTTTTTGTCACAAGGATGAAACTGTGAAGCACGCATTGATTAGATGTGTGAGGTGAGAAGCAGAGGATAATTAAGATCAGAATGCTAGGAAAACAGGGAAGTCTGTCTGTATCAGAGATCAGGAGATGCGGAAAAGAGTAGGGTGGGTGGAGAGTAATTGCGTTATTAGGTGACTAGGTTATTTCATAGAATTTGAAACCTAGGCATGAGGTTCAGTCTGTTAGACACAGAAGGTAAGTAGGTTGGTGCTACACATATAATGATGTGGGAGAGACTTTTCCAACAACAGGAATATCACAGTTTTTATGTTTGTGTCCACTTAAAAAAGGATTTCAGATATGTAAGGTAAGGTAAGGTAAGTTTATTTATATAGCATTTTCAGTAACGAGACACTCAAAGCACTGTACATACAATTACAATACAATCACAAAGAACACAGAAAAACAAATCAAATGCTAAGAAATCTAAAAATCTATGAATACTTCTGAGAAATCTAAAAATCTCTGGTCAATATTACAATGATACAGATAACATTAATAATCCTTTGGGTTTTACTGGTAAGAGCTGGTTCTAAACCAATCTTTCTAAAGAGGTAATTATATCATTAAGTTCTCTATGTAGGGGAAAGCATCTTGTGCTAAGAAGTCTCATCATTCCACTGAATTCTAACTAGTGAAGCTGAGTCACTGGTACAAAACAGCTTTAATCCACATTTTCAGGTGCTAATAATATATTGCTTTTAAGTTGAACTAAGTAATCTAAAAAAGAAAGCTGGGTCATTGGTGTAAGAGCAGCTAAAGTCCAAGTTACTAAGAATGTTTGGTTTTTGCTGGTAAAATCTATGAAAAGTAATGAAATTACACATTTAGGTAAAGTAAGATAGGAGGGGAAAAAAAATCATTGAAACAGTACAAAAAAAACCTCAGCAGGGGTGAGCAACACACACACATAAGTAAAGATTCAGCAAGGGTACGGTGGAATCTTGAGGGTGCGAATATATGTAAGTCTGAGTGTGTTTGCAAGAATTAGACTGTCAACTTTGATAGAAGTGCCATTGTCCTTGAGAAGAGAGGTGGAAGTTTTATCAATCGGCCGCATAGTCCTATCAGCACACAGTTGGTAGGGGAGTGCTGGGGAAGAGCCCAATGTCCACAAATAGGTTTGTGCTCACAGCCCAACACCATGGAGGATGCTTGGTATTTGCCAGAGAACACCAGGATTGACAAATTTGCCACTGGTGGCCTGTGCTTTTCACAGATGAAAGCAGATTCGCACTGAGCACACGTGACAGACGTGACAAAGTCTGGAGACACCGTGGAGAGCGATCTGCTGCCTGCAACATCAGTCAGCATGACCGGTTTGGCAGCAAGTCAGTGGGGTGGTATTTCTTTGGAGGGCCTGACTGCCATTATGTACCGAGATGAGATCCTCAGACCCCTTGTGAGACCATATGTTGGTGCGGTTGGCCCTGGGTTCCTCCTAATGCAGGACAATGCTAGACCTCATGTGGCTGGAGTGTGTCAGCAGTTCCTGCAAGATGAAAACATTGAAGCAATGGACTGGCCCGCCCGTTCCCCAGACCTGAATCCGATTAAGCATATCTGGGACATCATGTCTCACTCCATCCACCAACTTCACATTGCACCACAAACTGTCTAGGAGTTGGCGGATGCTTTAGTCCAGGTCTGGGAGGAGATCCCTGAGACCATCCACCGTCTCATCAGGAGCATGCCCAGGCGTTGTAGGGAGGTCATACAGGCACGTGGAGGCCACACACAATACTGAGCCTCATTTTGACTTGTTTTAAGGACATTACATCAAAGTTGGATCAGCCTGTAGTGTGTTTTTCCACTTTAATTTTGTGTGTGACTCCAAATCCAGGCCTCCATTGGTTGATAGATTAGATTTCCATTGATGATTTTTGTGTGATGTTGTTGTCAGCACATTATATATATATATATATATATACAGGGGTTGGACAATGAAACTGAAACACCTGGTTTTAGACCACAAAAATTTATTAGTATGGTGTAGGGCCTCCTTTTGCAGCCAATACAGCATCAATTCGTCTTGGGAATGACATATACAAGTCCTGCACAGTGGTCAGAGGGATTTTAAGCCATTCTTCTTGCAGGATAGTGGCCAGGTCACTACGTGATACTGGTGGAGGAAAACGTTTCCTGACTCGCTCCTCCAAAACACCCCAAAGTGGCTAAATAATATTTAGATCTGGTGACTGTGCAGGCCATGGGAGATGTTCAACTTCACTTTCATGTTCATCAAACCAATCTTTCACCAGTCTTGCTGTGTGTATTGGTGCGTTGTCATCCTGATACACGCCACCGCCTTCAGGATACAATGTTTGAACCATTGGATGCACATGGTCCTCAAGAATGGTTCGGTAGTCCTTGGCAGTGACGCCCATCTAGCACCAGTATTGGGCCAAGGGAATGCCATAATATGGCAGCCCAAACCATCACTGATCCACCCCCATGCTTCACTCTGGGCATGCAACAGTCTGGGTGGTACGCTTCTTTGGGGCTTCTCCACACCGTAACTCTCCCGGATGTGGGGAAAACAGTAAAGGTGGACTCATCAGAGAACAATACATGTTTCACATTGTCCACAGCCCAAGATTTGCGCTCCTTGCACCATTGAAACCGACGTTTGGCATTGGCATGAGTGACCAAAGGTTTGGCTATAGCAGCCCGGTCGTGTATATTGACCCTGTGGAGCTCCTGACGGACAGTTCTGGTGGAAACAGGAGAGTTGAGGTGCACATTTAATTCTGCCGTGATTTGGGCAGCCGTGGTTTTATGTTTTTTGGATACAATCCAGGTTAGCACCTGAACATCCCTTTCCGACAGCTTCCTCTTGCGTCCACAGTTAATCCTGTTGGATGTGGTTCGTCCTTCTTGGTGGTATGCTGACATTACCCTGGATACCGTGGCTCTTGATACATCACAAAGACTTGCTGTCTTAGTCACAGTTGCGCCAGCAAGACGTGCACCAACAATTTGTCCTCTTTTGAACTCTGGTATGTCATCCATAATGTTGTGTGCATTTCAATATTTTGAGCAAAACTGTGCTCTTACCCTGCTAATTGAACCTTCACACTCTGCTCTTACTGGTGCAATGTGCAATCAGTGAAGACTAGCTACAAGGCTGGTCCAATTTAGCCATGAATCCAATGGTTCAAACATTGTATCCTGAAGGTGGTGCCGTGTATCAGGATGACAATGCACCAATACACACGGCAAGACTGGTGAAAGATTGGTTTGATGAACATGAAAGTGAAGTTGAACATCTCCCATGGCCTGCACAGTCACCAGATCTAAATATTATTGAGCCACTTTGGGGTGTTTTGGAGGAGCGAGTCAGGAAACGTTTTCCTCCACCAGTATCATGTAGTGACCTGGCCACTATCCTGCAAGAAGAATGGCTTAAAATCCCTCTGATCACTGTGCAGGACTTGTATATGTCATTCCCAAGACGAATTGATGCTGTATTGGCCGCAAAAGGAGGCCCTACACCATACTAATAAATTATTGTGGTCTAAAACCAGGTGTTTCAGTTTCATTGTCCAACCCCTGTGTGTATATATATATATATATATATATATATATATATATATATATATATATATTTGGGTTAATGTATGTGAAGGCTGAACTACTTGTTGGAAAAAAGCACACCAAGTTACATCCCGGTGCAAAAGGTTCTGCAAAGTTCCCAAAGAGGTTTAGGTATAGCCCTAAAACTAATCAACACATTTTATTCTCCTTGCTTTTTGAAGCCATCCGTGCATGAAATTAAGATAGATAATAAACATCAAAACGTTCTTTTGTATTTGATGATAAAAACATTGTCCAGGCAACAAAAGTGAACAACTATGGTGCAAAACCACAGACCCTGAAGAACTTTCTTGAAACACAGATTATATATTCTGTTTGCTTTGTTTTGTTTCCTGCACTTCTTCTTTATCAATTCAGGTCCAGCTGTTGTGGCTACATTGATAAGGTTTGTCTCACACTCAGGCAATCTAGAGTTTCTGGTTTATGTGTGTGTTCTCTGGAGTATTCCATCTTGCATCTATTTATTTTGTGTTTTTAATTTATTACGTCGTGTCAACAAGCTGGACAAAAAAGCAGAAATAAAGCTAGACTACTTCAACTACGCTCAGACCTCTTTTTTTTTTTTAAGTAGTAAAGGATCAAATAGCCTACTCTTTTTACGTAGTCAACTGTCAAACTGTCAGTTTTATTTCATTGGGGTCTTTTTTTCTGGTTAAATACAAATATTAATATTGTGTTTAATATTTTCAACTAAACCACTTTAATAAAATATTTCAGGTGAGTCATTCTATTTTTGTTGAAGCACTTTGTTGCCAAAGTAGCCAAAACAGAAGGGGAAGGTAAGAATTTTGTATGCTTATAGAAACCTACAAAAATATGTACGAAAGAGTTTAATAGTCCTGCCGAAAAATAAAATAGAAAATAATCATCTTTATTGGTCATTGTACATGTACAGTACAACAAAATGTGTCCTCTGCATTTAACCCATCCCTTATAGAGAGCAGTGGGCTGCCATTGTGCAGCACCTGGGGAACATTCTGGGGCTACGGGTCTTGCTCAGGGACCCAGAGTGGCAATCTGTGGGATTTGAACACAGCCCCTTTTGTCCCCCTCCGGAACGCAAACCTCCTGCTCTAACCACTAGAAGTGAATTGAAGTTGAATCTTGTTTAATCGCCCCACACAAGAAACTTTAAAGGCCCAACATTAACATGGTGTCCATGCCTGAGATAATTATGTAAACCTACTGAACATCTGAACATCATAACCATTTTACTGTCATTCTTGTAGAGTAAGGAGTATATGTGTCTTCCGTAGATGAAAGGAGACAGAAACTGCTTTGCTTCTGTCATCCTACTGCAGAGAAAGCTTTAAAGGTTTCAGCCTCAGGCTCTGAAGTCATGGCTGAGGGTCCCTTTCTAAAAACATTATACAAAATAATGGAACCCCACCTGATGCTGACTGACATTTGCTTCTAAACTTAAAGTTATTGTGACTAAGCTACTCAAGCCAACAGCACCAAAGCATACATCCAACCAGGCTTTAACAAAAGGCATAAAACACATTGTGTAATCAATTTTGAAGGTAAGAACAGATACACTATATTTTATGCTGAGCTGCAGCAGACACAGAATTATTTGCATTGATGGAAATACTGTGGTAGACAGACCTGAGAGCAGCTTAACTGCAATTGAGCCCTTAGATGTAAGGAAGCCCTATTAATAATGAACGTGGATACAATGGGTAATGGTGTAAAAGTGAGGAATGTTGTAATAAACTACACTAATACCTGTCATCTTTCAACAGGAAGTCATTTTACATCTAAAATGACCGAAGACTGTAATCATCGTTCAAAGACATGTCGAAGCCAGAAGAAGGATACACTGTGTACAGAGCCAACACTAAAGCACATTAAACAACCACTGATCCCGGTCAGTGTACATATACATGTTTTTAGCATGTGGGAAGAAAGCACATAAAGAATGATCCATAATTATCTAAGAATCATTCACTCACTTTAGGTCTCTGGTTTATCACCCTGAAATCCATCCACGTGACCCTGAAAATAACCTGAAACTACTTTCATGTTAAAGAGAATAACCTAACATGATTTGGGTGTGCATCACGGGTATGTTAGTTAGGAGGTCCAACGGTACTATGTGAAGGTAGCACCAGAGAGTTGTTTTCATCTCAAAAGAACAATTTCAGGGAAGTGTCTCTACCAATAAAAATATAACGATTCTTGATAAAAAAAGGTCCTCATTTGGAAATTTGACAGAAAACTTTAATTTAAAAAGGTCAAGCATTACAGACATCCAATGCATGATACGATCTTAACCTTTATAGGATGAGCTGTAATATGCACACAATATGCTGTTTATACAATAAATTGATTTCGTTTTCAGTTAGAGATTTACACCATAAGTTATAATAAATGTTTTAACATGTAATATTCCATATAACCACTCAGTTTTTAGGAAGCATCTGACCATGCAAGAGACCTAGTTTCAGCTGTGTCGTTGATAAGAAATGTCTGCAGGACATCAGTGACGGATTGCAGTTGAAATTATCTGGAAAATTAAAATGTAGACGATATGACTGAAAGGAGCAGGGACCAGAATGATATTAATGAACTCTTGCATAGAGAAGCTTTATTCTCCGAGACACCCTTGAAGGCAGGTATATCAACAGATCCTTTGAGAATAATGTTAGTTCTTTTGAAAAACTAAATGAACAAGAACAAAGCTCGCCCTGAGTGTAAGTAAATTTAACTTTTGTTTATTGTTTAGGGAATCCCAGCAGTTGGCAACTGTTGTCAAAAACACTTTATCTAACAAGAATAATTTCACAAGATTAAAACCTGTAATATAAAATCTATATACTGCTGTGATATAAGAACAGATATGAGGAAAACTAGCCACTTTTACACAACGCACAGGTTTTACAACATTTCACCCATTCCCCCTGCGGCCCTGATTAAAGCAACAGACCAATACTGGTGAAACCTCAACAAAAATGCTTAGGGCGAAGATAGAAAGCTTTGGCCATATATGTGACCCAAAGCTGCCGCACTCTGCTGCAACGAATACAATTTTTATATTGCTTCGGAGGGAGCAATCACATAGCATATATAAATTCAGCTGTCAGTTGCAAACTATAGTGGTAGTTATGAACTAAATAATGACTGACACATACAGAAAACGAGCAGAGCAGCATCAATCAATTTTTTTTACTGCTTAATGACTTGCTAAAATTTTAACATTTAATTGCCTTTATGATAAGTGGTACATGCCTGCACTTATATAGCGCTTTATCAAGTCAGAAGACTCCAAACGCCACACTGCAATCAGTCATCCACCCATTCATACAAACAGTCACACACTGACTGTGGTAGACTGCATTGTAGACACAGCTGCCATACAATCGGTGCCACCGGGCCCTCTGACCACCATCAGCATGCAAGGCGAGTGAAATGTCTTGCCCAAGGACACAACAGCTGAAACGGATGGGGCAGGGGTTCAAAGCGGCAGCCCACCGGTTACAGGAAAAACCACTACCATCAATCAGCTTAGTTGCTTTTTGTTAATGTTTTCACACTAGATTAGTTTGACACAGTTTTTATTGGTGGCTTGCAGTACAATCTACCAAAGCTACTTCATTAATGAGAACAACTAGTCAACAGAAAGACATATACTATATAAAGGTTTGGGAAAAAATGCAGAGAGGTTATTTCAGGGTTTTATCAGAGAAATTATCTGGTATTTATTAAGTTCCAAAATTATTCAAACCTAACTTTTAGCGTACAAAACCACACACCACAGTTGCCACCATTTAATCACTGAATAAAGAAATATTAACAAAAATGGGTGTGAAAAGCTAAGGACACACCAAAACCCTTGACCTATGTAAAATCTGTGACCAACCTTTGGTGTTTGCAGCAGGATGCTGCATATCTTCTATAAGTCTGTTGTGGAGAGTGTGATCTCTTGTGCCATCATCTGCTGGGGTAGCATCATCAGAGCCAGGGACTTAAAAAAGCTCAACAAGCTGATAAAGAAGGCTGGCTCTGTTCTAGGGACTCCTCTGGAACCTGTGGAGATCATTGTGCAAAGAAGGATTCTTCATTAAATGAAGAACATTATGGAGAACCCTGAGCATCCTCTTAATGAGACTGTCCTACAACAACAGAGTGTCTTCAGTCAGAGGCTTCTTCAGATTTGCTGTAAGACAGACGCTACAGGAGATCCTTCCATTGTAGATTTGGCTTTATGTTTTGGATCATCGTCTTGTTGGAAGATAAATCTCCGTCCCCGTCTCAGGTCTCTTGCAGACTCCAACAGGTTTTCTTCCAGAATGGTCCTGTATTTGGCCCCATCCATTTTCCAATCAATTTTGACCATCTTCCCTGTCCCTGCTGACGAAAAGCAGGCCCAAACCATGATGCTGCCACCACCATGTTTGACAGTGGGGATGGTGTGTTCAGGGTGATGAGCTGTGTTGCTTTTACGCCAAACATATCATTTTGCATTGTGGCCAAACAGTTTGATTTTGGTTTCATCTGACCAGAGCACCTTCTTCCACATGTTTGGTGTGTCTCCCAGGTGGCTTGTGGCAAACTTTAAACAATACTTTTTATGGATATCTTTGAGAAATGGCTTTCTTCTTGTCACTCTTCCATAAAGGCCAGATTGGTGCAGTGTACGACTGATTGTTGTCCTATGGACAGACTCTCCCACCTCAACTGTAGATCTCTGCAGCTCATCCAGAGTGATCATGGGCCTCTTGGCTGCATCTCTGATTAGTCTTCTCCTTGTTCGAGATGAACGTTTAGAGGGACGGCCGGGTCTTGGTAGATTTGTAGTGGTCTGATACTTCTTCCATTTCAATATGATTGATTGCACAGCGCTCCTTGGGATGTTTAAAGCTTGGGAAATCTTTTTGTATCCAAATCCGGCTTTAAACTTCTCCACAACAGTATTTCGGACCTGCATGGTGTGTTCCTTGGTCTTCATGATGCTCTCTGCGCTTTGAACAGAACCCTGAGACTATCACAGAGCAGGTGCATTTATACGGAGACTTGATTACACACAGGTGGATTCTATTTATCATCATCAGTCATTTGGGACAACATTGGATCATTCAGAGATCCTCACTGAACTTCTGGAGTGAGTTTGCTGCACAGAAAGTAAAGGGGCCGAATAATATTGCACGCCCCACTTTTCAGTTTTTTATTTGTTAAAAACCTTTGGCACTTCACGATTGTGTCCCACTTGTTGATTCTTCACAAAAAATTAGAATTTTATATCTTTATGTTTGAAGCCTGAAATGTGGCAAGAGATTAACCAGTTCAAGGGGCCTTTTCGCAAGGCACTGTACATAATGAGCTACAACATTTAATTTCTCTTTGGGATTAAGTATTTTGAATTTTAATTGAACTAAAGTCTTTTACCATGCTTGTAGAGTTCTAGTCAGAAGGTAGCATAAACACAATATTGTTTGGTGATTGGGTTGATTTGTGCTTCCGGGGCAGAATCTTGAAACAATTGGTTGTACAGGGTGGAATTTGTCTCCACCCGGTGTCACTATTACACATGCAAACTCATTTTATTTATATATATACAGGGGTTGGACAGTGAAACTGAAACACCTGGTTTTAGACCACAATCATTTATTAGAATGGTGTAGGGCCTCCTTCTGCGGCCAATACAGCGTCATTTCGTCTTGGGAATGACATATACAAGTCCTGCACAGAGGTCAGAGGGACTTTTAGCCATTCTTCTTGCAGAATAGTGGCCAGGTCACTACATGATACTGGTGGAGGAAAACGTCTCCTGACTCGCTCCTCCAAAACACCCCAAAGTGGCTCAATAATATTTAGATCTGGTGACTGTGCAGGCCATGGGAGATGTTCAACTTCACTTTCATGTTCATCAAACCAATCTTTCACCAGTCTTGCTGTGTGTATTGGTGCATAGTCATCCTGAAACACGGCACTGCCTTCAGGATACAATGTTTGAACCATTGGATGCACATGGTCCTCAAGAATGGTTTGGTAGTCCTTGGCAGTGACACGCCCATCTAGCACAAGTATTGGGCAAAGTGAATGCCATGATATGGCAGCCCAAACCATCACTCTGGGCATGCAACAGTCTGGGTGGTACGCTTCTTTGGGGCTTCTCCACACCGTAAATCTCCCGGATGTGGGGAAAACAGTAAAGGTGGACTCATCAGAGAACAATACATGTTTCACATTGTCCACAGCCCAAGATTCACGCTCCTTGCACCGTTGAAACCGACGTTTGGCATTGGCATGAGTGACCAAAGGTTTGGCTATAGCAGCCCCGCCGTGTATATTGACCCTGTGGAGCTCCTGACGGACAGTTCTGGTGGAAACAGGAGAGTTGAGGTGCACATTTAATTCTGCCGTGATTTGGGCAGCCGTGGTTTTATGTTTTTTGGATACAATCCGGGCTAGCACCTGAACATCCCTTTCAGACAGCTTCCTCTTGCGTCCACAGTTAATCCTGTTGGATGTGGTTCGTCCTTCTTGGTGGCATGCTGACATTACCCTGGATACGGTGGCTCTTGATACATCACAAAGATTTGCTGTCTTGGTCACAGATGCGCAAGCAAGACGTGCACCAACAATTTGTCCTCTTTTGAACTCTGGTATGTCACCCATAATGTTGTGTGCATTTTAATATTTCGCACACACACACACACAATAACTCAAGACTTTTCATAAGTAGTGGTGAAAGTTGTCATGGTCAAGGAATCAGAAGTCTGAAGTTTTTATTGGCCTCACATGACAAGAAATAGGCTTGAAGAAGTCAGTGTTTTTTTTAATAAAATAGAAGATGACTGAATCAACTGTCAAACATGGTGGTAGTATCATGTTGTGGCACGTTTTACTGATATTAAAAGGTGCATCGGATAATGCGCATTTAATAATGAAGGGGGAGGACTGCTTCCCATTTTATCAACTTCTCAGATCAACTCAATGGTCGGAACTTGGACATAACTAAATTTTTTAACAACACGATTGTTTTTAACTGGTTTAAACAGGCTAACAGTCTCCTGCAATGGTCTTCCTGAAGACCCAACCTCAACCTTTTATAAATATGTGGACTGTGCAAATATCAGTGCTAGCAACCCCAAATTACAGATACTAAATCTTATGTGGTTAAGGAGGAAGTTGCCACAGGACAAATAAACAAAAATAAGGTCGTTTTTATGCAGTGTCAGTCTTATGTAAAATTGTGGGATCTTGAATTTACATTCATTCCAGACTTTTACATTAAGACGTTATAATAGGATTTAATTTTATTTGATCATTTTCAGAAAAATCACAGTTTAGATAATATAAGCTTTGTCATTGTGTAACCATATGTCTACATGTAGTAATTGTCGACTTACAGCTCCCATTATTTTACCTAGTTTCAAACACAGCAATACATTAAGATGTATCTCTTGATCTAAATACATTGTGAAACATTCAGATACACATTAGCGAAAAGCATTGAGAACTCAGTTTCTGCAGAACATATGCCCCTCATGCTTAAATTCTTGTCTGAACCTGAACTTGACATTCTATCACGTTTTTTCTTAGCTCCCACATGACCGGAAGTTTTGTTGTTTTCAGGGAGATGGTTTATTTTTAACATGTCTTCAGGTAATCTCAGTCTGGTATTTTCCTCTTTTTGTCCTACTGAGATTTACAGAAGAAAAATAAACATTACATCTGGCAGGAGATTTATAATCATCTCAAGATGTCAAAACAAACTGCTAACAATTATATAGACCGTCTCCGACTGGTCGACCAACTCTTATCCGACTAGTCCTCTCTACAGGTGAACTCTTCTGCTGAGCTGAGCGAGACTCAATGAATGACTTGTCAGAAATCTCTCTCAGTTTGTAAATATTAAATGTTTGCCTGCACATTTTGTCTAATGTTTGCGTCCATTTGGCATAATATTTCTTTGCTCCTCTTCATTTAGGTTGTGTTCCACTTCATATTATCAGTCCTCTTCTGTCGTTAACCAAATTTGGGATCATACAGAAATCAATTGGACTGTGTCAGAGGAAGCACCACCATCTTCCATCTTTGGAGCGATCCCAGACCAAGTAGACCACCATTTGTTCCAATACTGCTCATTCAAACGTGGAGACAGGGGTCAGTACTATGGAAGCAAATCGTTACCATATTTCAAATGAAAAAGCATTTTCAGAAATGCTTTTTCATTTTAAGAATGTGGCTGCATTATTTGACCCATAAATAAAATTAGTAATCAATCATCCTATTTGCATTTTCTTCTTCACGACTGCACATTTTATGCCATAATCAAAAAGAAAACAAAGCAGACGTTGCTTTTTCGTGGTCTGCCTGCAAAGTACTGCCCAGAACTCGAAAGCAAAAAAGCATTCCGAGCAGCGGGCGCAGCAGAGTGATGTCAGCAGCCGCTCTTCTTCAGCTCCCTGCTGACTGAGCTACCCATCTTGTTCGGTAGGGGGCGCTGTGCACGTCTGCATTGCATTACATTGCAAACATGCCGAGAAATTGATTGAATTGCAGCAGGGCCGAGCTCAATTTGTGGCAGTAGCAGGCTGTGGCAGAACTGCCACCGCTGTTTTTGTGGAAGCCAATGCTGATTATCGGCAAACGGGATGTCATTGTTGTTATAGCCTGTTACCTTTAAATAATGATTTCATTATTATTTAATAAACAGCTTTAGACCCATAACATAAGGTGATTGTACAGGTCCTTCTCAAAAAATTAGCATATTGTGATAAAGTTCATTATTTTCCATAATGTCATGATGAAAATTTAACATTCATATATTTTAGATTCATTGCACACTAACTGAAATATTTCAGGTCTTTCATTGTCTTAATATGGATGATTGTGGCATATAGCTCATGAAAACCCAAAATTCCTATCACAAAATTAGCATATTTCATCCGACCAATAAAAGAAAAGTGTTTTTAATACAAAAAACGTCAACCTTCAAATAATCATGTACAGTTATGCACTCAATACTTGGTCGGGAATACTTTTGCAGAAATGACTGCTTCAATGCGGCGTGGCATGGAGGCAATCAGCCTGTGGCACTGCTGAGGTCTTATGGAAGCCCAGGATGCTTCGATAGCGGCCTTTAGCTCATCCAGAGTGTTGGGTCTTGAGTCTCTCAACGTTCTCTTCACAATATCCCACAGATTCTCTATGGGGTTCAGGTCAGGAGAGTTGGCAGGCCAATTGAGCACAGTTATACCATGGTCAGTAAACCATTTACCAGTGGTTTTGGCACTGTGAGCAGGTGCCAGGTCGTGCTGAAAAATGAAATCTTCATCTCCATAAAGCTTTTCAGCAGATGGAAGCATGAAGTGCTCCAAAATCTCCTGATAGCTAGCTGCATTGACCCTGCCCTTGATAAAACACAGTGGACCAACACCAGCAGCTGACACGGCACCCCAGACCATCACTGACTGTGGGTACTTGACACTGGACTTCTGGCATTTTGGCATTTCCTTCTCCCCAGTCTTCCTCCAGACTCTGGCATCTTGATTTCCGAATGACATGCAGAATTTGCTTTCATCCGAAAAAAGTACTTTGGACCACTGAGCAACAGTCCAGTGCTGCTTCTCTGTAGCCTAGGTCTGGGGAATGCGGCACCTGTAGCCCATTTCCTGCACACGCCTGTGCACGGTGGCTCTGGATGTTTCTACTCCAGACTCAGTCCACTGCTTCCGCAGGTCCCCCAAGGTCTGGAATCGGCCCTTCTCCACAATCTTCCTCAGTGTCCGGTCACCTCTTCTCGTTGTGCAGCGTTTTCTGCCACACTTTTTCCTTCCCACAGACTTCCCACTAAAGTGCCTTGATACAGCACTCTGGGAACAACCTATTTGTTCAGAAATTTCTTTCTGTGTCTTACCCTCTTGCTTGAGGGTGTCAATAGTGGCCTTCTGGACAGCAGTCAGGTTGGCAGTCTTACCCATGATTGGGGTTTTGAGTGATGAACCAGGCTGGGAGTTTTAAAGGCCTCAGGAATCTTTTGCAGGTGTTTAGAGTTAACTCGTTGATTGAGATGATTAGGTTCATAGCTCGTTTAGAGACCCTTTTAATGATATGCTAATTTTGTGAGATAGGAATTTTGGGTTTTCATGAGCTGTATGCCAAAATAATCCGTATTAAGACAATAAAAGACCTGAAATATTTCAGTTAGTGTGCAATGAATCTAAAATATATGAATGTTAAATTTTCATCATGACATTATGGAAAATAATGAACTTTATCACAATATGCTAATTTTTTGAGAAGGACCTGTATTTACTTGACATGGAAAATAAATAGCACTATCTGTATGTGTGACGTGTTGAAAGGATGACGAAGATTTATTGCACAAACAGCCGGTTTATTATAGAGCACGAGCGGCTATTCTGGATTGTCACTCACAGAAAATTATAAATAAATGCTTAAAAACATGCTGGATGTCCCAGGCCATAAGGCTGCCACTGGAACTGCCAGTTCTGTCTGCCACTGCCACAAATTGAGCTCGGCCCTGCTGCAATTCAATTAATTTCTCGGCCCGTTTGCAATGTAATGCAATGCAGATGTGCACAGCGCCCCCTACCGAACAAGATGGGTAGCTCGGTCAGCAGGGAGCTGAAGAAGAGCGGCTGCTGACATCACTCTGCTGCGCTTGCCGCTCGGAATGCTTTTTCGTTTTTGAGTTCTGGGCAGTACTTTACGGGCAGACCACGAAAAAGCAATGTCTGCTTTGTTTTTTTGATTATGGCATAAAATGTGCAGTCGTGAAGAAGAAAATGCAAATAGGATGATTGATTACTAATTTTATTTATAGGTCAAATAATGCAGCAACATTCTTAAAATAAAAAAGCATTTCTGAAAATGCTTTTTCATTTTCAAATTTTACATTTCAAATTGAATTTTGGGATATATTTACTGGGGTACATTTTGAAAAATAAATCTCAAATGTCTTTTTCATTTTAATTAGGTGAAAGAATGAGCAGTCTTGAAGAAAATTAAAATGCAAACAGGATTATTGATTACTAATTTCATTTATGAGTCAAACAATGCAGCCACATTCTTAGTCAGTGATGGTCTGGGGTGCCATGTCAGCTGCTGGTGTTGGTCCACTGTGTTTTATCAAGGGCAGGGTCAATGCAGCTAGCTATCAGGAGATTTTGGAGCACTTCATGCTTCCATCTGCTGAAAAGCTTTATGGAGATGAAGATTTCATTTTTCAGCACCTGGCACCTGGTCACAGTGCCAAAACCACTGGTAAATGGTTTACTGACCATGGTATCACTGTGCTCAATTGGCCTGCCAACTCTCCTGACCTGAACCCCATAG
Organism: Girardinichthys multiradiatus; assembly: GCF_021462225.1. Taxonomy (NCBI): domain Eukaryota; kingdom Metazoa; phylum Chordata; class Actinopteri; order Cyprinodontiformes; family Goodeidae; genus Girardinichthys; species Girardinichthys multiradiatus. The sequence continues at coordinate 47,365,381 of NC_061815.1, forward strand.
AGAATCTGTGGGATATTGTGAAGAGAACGTTGAGACTCAAGACCCAACACTCTGGATGAGCTAAAGGCCGCTATCGAATCATCCTGGGCCTCCATAAGACCTCAGCAGTGCCACAGGCTGATTGCCTCCATGCCACGCCGCATTGAAGCAGTCATTTCTGCAAAAGGATTCCCGACCAAGTATTGAGTGCATAACTGTACATGATTATTTGAAGGTTGACGCTTTTTGTATTAAAAACACTTTTCTTTTATTGGTCGGATGAAATATGCTAATTTTGTGAGATAGGAATTTTGGGTTTTCATGAGCTGTATGCCAAAATCATCTGTAATAAGACAATAAAAGACGTGAAATATTTCAGTTAGAGTGCAATGAATCTAAAATATATGAATGTTACATTTTCATCATGACATTATGGAAAATAATGAACTTTATCACAATATGCTAATATTTTTAGAAGGACCTGTATAGCACCAATTCACAACAAGTCATCTCAAAGCACTTCAGAAAAGTCAGGTTCATACATTCCAATTAATCCTAATCATTGAACAGTGGAGTTAGATTCAGTTATTTATTCAAATTGGATAAAAAGTTGTTCTGTTTAAGGAAATCCAGCAGATTACATCCAGTCAGTGACTTGCAACATTCCCTCCTCCCAGATGAGCATGTAGTAACAGTGGACAGTCACTGGCGTTTACTTTGCAGCAATCCCTCATACTGAGCATGCATGTAATGACAGTGGAGAGGAAAAACTCCCTTTTAATAGGAAGAAACCTCCAGCAGAACCAGAACCAGGCTCAGTATGAGCGGCCATCTGCCACGACTGACTGGGGGATTGAGAGAACAGAGCAGAGACACAAAGAGAACAAAGAAGCACTGATCCAGGATTCCTTTCTATGGGAAGGAAAAGTAAATGTTAACGGATGTAGCTCCTTTAATCGTTTCATCTAGAAGAAAGAACAGAAACTCTGAGCAAGTTTTCAAGGTTAGAGTCTGAAAGAGAGCACATACAGTTAGTTACAGTTAAGCTCAGTCAATTGCCATGTCTAGGAGAGAGAAAGGGTTAAACACTGAAAGACAGGGCCATGTGGATCATCTGTAGAATGTCAGCATTAAGTCATTGCCAGCAGAAGTTTGGATGATTCCCCTCTCCAGAAAGGAGTCACAGGTAGACACAAAGCTGGGCTAGGTGTAGCTTCTAGGAAGAGAAAAGAGAGAACAAAGTTAAAAGCTGAAATAACAGCAAATAATGCAAAATTGGAGAGTAGTGTGAGAATGTAGCAAGGAGGGTGAAAGTGGTCATTATGTCCTCCAGCAGCCTAAGCCTATAGCAGCATAACTACAGAGATAGCACAGGATAACCTAAGCCACTCTAACTATAAGCTTTATCAAAAAGGAAAGTTTTAAGCCTAGCCTTAAAAGTAAACAGTTTGTCCATCTAGAGCCCACTGATGGCCATTGTTATACTAATAATGATTGGGATACCTCTGTCAGATTGACCATAACCATTGGAAAAGAGAGGGGGTCATACAGGTAACAGAAATGGAGGTGTATTTGCACCTCAACCATAACTGAGCTGGTTTAGGCTAAACCTGACTCCCCCTTACTCCATCCAACCGGGAGGGAAGACAGTAGAGGTAAAAAATAAGATAGCTCAGAATAACCTAAGCCACTAACTATAAGCTTTATCAAAAAGGAAAGTTTTAAGCCTAGCCTTAAAAGTACACAGGGTGTCTGCCTCACGGACCAAAACTGGGAGCTGGTTCCAAAGGAGAGGAGCCTGATAACTAAAGGATCTGCCTCCCATTCTACTTCTGGAGACTCTAGGAACCACCAGTAAACCTGCAGTCTGAGAACAAAGAGCTCTGTTAGGAACATATGGAACAATCAGATCTCTGATGTATGATGGAGCTAAATCATTAAGGGCTTTATATGTGAGGAGGAGAATTCTAAATTGTATTCTGGATTCAACAGGAAGCCAATGAAGAGAAGCTAAAGTGGTGGAAATATGATCTCTCTTTTTAATTTTCTTCAGAACTCTTGCTGCAGCATTTTGAATCAGCTGAAGGCTTTAAACTCCATTTTGTGGACATCCTGATAGTAAAGAATTACAATAGTCCAGCCTTGAAGTAACAGGATATATATAACTGGACAGGATATTTCTAATTTTGGCAATGTTCCCGAGGTGAAAGAAGGAAATTCTAGAAACCTTTTTAATATGGGATTTAAATGGCATGTCCTGGTCATATATATATATAAATTACAGACCTATATCCAATCTTCCATTCTTATCTAAAATTTTAGATAAGAATGGAAGATTGGATATAGGTCTGTAATTTATTAAGTCATCTTGATCAAGCAAAGGTTTCTTAAGCAAAGGGGTAATTACAGCTACCTTAAAAGCTTGTGGTACATATCCATTTACTAAAGAGATTAATCATATCTAAAATGGGGCTGGTAATCAGAGGGAACATTTCCTTAAATAATTTGGTTGGGATTGGGTCCAACATACAAGTTGAAAGTTTAGATGAAGCTAATATTTCTGATAACTCAGGAAGCTCCACAGGATCAAAACAGTCCAAACACAGATCAGGTTCTAATCTAACTTCCAATGTTGTCTCACTTGCTGAGGATGAAGTAGTCAACATCGGGAGTATGTCAAAGATTTTTAATAGAATCAATTTTATTTTAGAAGTATCCCATAACGTTATGACTGCTGAGAGCTAAGGGAATGGATGGCTCAACAAAGCTATGACTCTGTGTAAGTTTAGCAACTGTACTAAAGAGAAACCTAGGATTATTCTTGTTCTCTTCAAATAATGATGAGAAATAAGCTATTCTAGCTTGATGAAGTGTCTTTTTATACAACAGTAGGCTATTTTTCCAGATTAAGTAGTTATCCTCTAGGTGTGTAGAGCACCATTTTCTCTCCAATTTTCTAACATTGTGCTTTAAAGTACGCAGCTCTGAATTAAACCATGGAGCTAGCCTGCAATGAATAATTACCTTCTTTTTCCAAGGGGCTGCATTGTCTAATGCACCACGCAATGATGAACACTATGAACAAGAGAATCAATTTGTGAAGGGGCAGAAGCAAAATTATTGCCCTCCAGTGTTTTTCTGCTATAATGAGGAAATCAAAAGTGGAACAGATTCTTTAAAAGGTTGTTACAGCATTGTCTGATAATGATCTATTCTAAAATTTTCTTTCAGGTAATGAGTCCTCGGCTAAATTAAACTCAACGGTTATTAAAAATGGTCAAACAGGACATTGTTATGAGAAAATATGTCTTTACACTGCCATATGTCAGCACAAGGTCCAGAGTATGAAGACAAAGGTGGGTAGGTTTGTTAATGTTTTGAGCAAAGCCAATCGAGTATAAGATGGCTTAAATATAGCCTTTAATGCTTTCACTTTCAGTGTCAACATGAATGTTAAAATCCCCCCCTATAATAACCTTATCTGTATTTAACACTAAATCAGATAAAAGGTCTGAAAACGGATCTAAAAATTGAGTGTAAGGACCTAGTGGACGGTACAAAACAAACAGAAGTTGTTTTAGTGCTTTGCAATTTGGATGAGGAAAGCTAAGGATTAAATATTCACAAGAGTTGTAGCTATTGATTGGTCTGGAACTAATCAATAAATCAGACTGAAAGATGGTTGCTACTCCTCCTCGCCCAGTATTTCGAGGAATGTGGAAAATTTAAATAATTAGTAGAAGTGGACTCATTTATAGTAACATAATCCTCTTGCTGCAGCCAGGTTTCTGTGAGGCAAAATTAATCCATCTGATTGTCACAAATAAGGTCACTAACTAGCAATGTCTTTGAAGAGAGATCTTATGTTCAGTAAGACATTTAATTGTTTTCTTTTTAGTTGAGGTGAGTTGTGTTTATTTTTATCAGATTTTCCCGATTTCCTCCTTTTAGATTATTTTTTAACCTATTCAATTTTGGCCGTGGGCGAGACACTGTCTTAATAGAGTAATGGGTGGGTAGCAGTACAGAAGCTGCAGAGAGGAGTGTTAAACTACAACCCTGCTTCCTGGTCTGAACCCTGGTTTATCAGAGTTTTTGAGAATAAAGTTGGCCAGATTCCTAGAAAGAATAGCTACTCCATCCAAAGTGGGATGGATGCCATCTCTCTGAATCAGACCAGGATTCCCCCAAAATGTTGGCCAATTATCAATGTAGCCCACATTGTTTTCTGGTTTCAAACCAACTGGTTTCACACAACCAGTTGGGTAACAAATGCATCTTTGTCTGTACATGTCATGTATGTTATTCCTTTTTTAAGGATTATAATGAATAAAGTAAACAGAAGTGTATTTAAATCTGCACTCTTTAGTCTACAGCAAAAGTCAGATTTTCAAATGAGATTATATTGGCAACTTTCATGAATGTTTTCTGCATTGTGCATCAAGTCCTAAAATCTCAGTCCTTAACAAATGAGATCCAATAGCTTAACAGATACCATTTTAGAAATTGAATATTGTGAGCATGCTCTTATCAACTAATAACACATTAATATTAGGCAACTGCACACAAGACATGATGAGTTAAAATGACTACAGGAGTAAACAGACCATTTTAATGTCAAGAGTCATTTATATTTTAATAGACATTACAAAAAACTAGTATCTTGTGTTGATGCAAAAACCACCACCAGGTTATAACAATTTAAATAGATGTGAAATATTTTAGTACAGCAGCCCTTAATAGGGTGTGAATAAAGTGTCAAATTGGAGGTAAGAAAAAACAAGTGACTAAAATCCATTTTCTGTTACAAATATATCTTCTTAATCTCACCAGTAAGCTACATTTAGCTTCTTGTGGCTTTAAAATGAATTCAGAGATTTTATTTTAAAACAGTCCAATTCTGATTCAATGAAGGAAAATATAAGTAGATAGAAACCACTTAAAGTGGGTTATTCTAGCTTTGAAATGGCTGTCAGCATGGAGCCAGTCAACACTACACAGGTTGCAAAGAAGAAGATGATTCCGTTAACCAAACCCTGCAGGAAAAACGACTTGGTCATAACTTAACCCTTAAAAAAAAAAAAAAAAAAAAAAAAAACAGTCAAGGCATTTTTTCAAGTTTTTCACACCTTACCTTAATCTCCCTGAAAACCAAGGATCCCCAAAGTGCTGCAACCAGACCATAACCCTACAGAAAAAAAAAGTAAATTATACAATCAGACCTTCAAGTTTATTTTTCCCAGCATTGCTTTAAAAGCACAACATTCCAACTCCAATCAATATAGCAGATTAAAGCAAAATTCCACTATATTAATATATTAATCTTCAGTGCATCAAATCCAAATCATTTTGATTTAAACTGGTATAGATTAATTCTTTAGATATATGGATCAAAAGGACCATCGGTTAAAATGCTTTTGGTCCAGTTTCAAAACATTTGTATATAGTAGTGTTGGCTGTGAGGGGTTGGGGGTCAGGAAAAAAAAAGGTTGTGAAGCTCTTAGCAGCAATTTTATTCAGACCCCTGAAGATTAAAACAGATAAAAATTAAAATTAAAAAAAAAAAGGTAGTGAGACCAAACAAAAATAAACAGAAAAACATAAAATAGTGAGGGAATACACAAGGTGGCAATTGTCCAAGTAAAAAAAACAAAAAAAAAGTGTTTGCATACTTTGTAAATCTAAAACTTAAGCTCAAGCAAAGTGTTCCAGAATTAACTGATTTCCTTTCAGTTTATTGGCCCTACAGTCAGCCAACTATGCAAGTTGAACAAATGCATACATAAAGATGCCTCTAAATCAATGATTTAATCTATAGGAGGTGCAGACACAAAAACTATTTTTTTAATGCTGTATTGCAACTGTACTTCGTAAGGAGATTAAGCTAAATATGACATGATTCACTTACTGCAGTGACAATAGGATAGGTAACAACAGCACTTAAGTAGCTGTTAGCCAGGAACCAGCAGTATGTGCCTGTTGTCCACATCACTCCAGACAGAAACCCTGAAGCACAAAGGGAGGACAAATTTGTACCAAGAGAAAAAAAAAATATATACAATTTTGAAGCAAAAAAAGTTTAAATTACAAACCATTCAGCAACATTAGTAGAATGCATGTCAGCAACAAACAATTGGACTGAACTCAAAGTAACACTGAATCCCAGCATGACTAAATGCCACTAAACAGGATACTTGCATGACATTTTCAGCAGCCGATTCTGTCTTAGGGTCAAACTGAAATTATTATATCCTTTAGTGGTCTCTTGGGTACAAAGTTTTCTTGGTTCTCAGAAATAAATATGCTGGTGGAAAATGAGGAGAGCCCAACTAAACATTGGTTACACTGAATTGCCATATACTTTACCCCAACTGGTTTCAGCATGACCAAGATTTGTGATTCCTTTATGCTGCAAGCTACAGGTCAATTATAAATATGACTAAACAGAAGTCTATGCATTTAAAAAGGAGCAGTCTGATTATGTGGGTATTTGCAAGTCAGTCATTTGTTTTAAAATACATTTTTTACCTCCAACCAGGGAAAAATATTTTAAGAATAACCCTGGTGAGAGAACATCTAAAAAAAGCTTCTACCTGGTAGGATGGCTCTGGGGTAAACCCTGGGCTTGTTTTTCATCACAGCACAGTAGATGGTGAAGTACACAGAGCTTGCAAGGAACACACCAGAGGTCTGTGCATGAACATAGTCAAGATCTGCAAAACAAAAAAACTGACTTCTGTTAAACGAAGTTCTCAGCAGGGGGGAGGGAATCGCTGCTCTTCCTGTATAGATAAAGAGTGGGAGCAAACCTGATAGCCAAAATGACATTTTGATTATTCCCTTTTATTTCCTTCTCATTTGTAAATAGCAAATTGAAGGTTCAACATAAAGAGCCTTATCAAAGACTGAAAACCTACCGTAAACGCTGGCTCCATAAAAAATGCTGTCACGGCACAATGAATGGTTCTTTATGTAGAGAATAGGTATGAATGAAGAGCCGTACAGCAAACCAGCCATAACAGCAAGCAGGCAACCACTGATGAAATGATACAAGACAGAATGAACAACTAAATGAAAGATGCATTTTTAATCTCCTTCGAGACCTTATTCAATTTGTATGTTAATTTCAACATTTTTCCACAAAGTTTATAAACAGATCGGCAGCATAAAGGGTGCCATGTCTAGTCACAATTTAACAAAGTGAATACCAGACATTCACTTCTGCTGCTATTTAAGTACCAAACATTAGAAGGGACCAATAAATTTACATCTGTTGCTTCATGTCATTTTTCTGCATTCCTCTTTTACTTCTAAATTTGATCTCATTTTGATAACTCGGAATGAAATATGTAGTCTTAGAGGGTAGAGTTCAAAACAAAGCCTTTACCGTTTAAAAACTCAGTTTAGAAGACCATCTAAACCCTCTAGGATTCATTAGAGCAGGTGAACATTGTGTTTAAAAGTATTTATAATTGTTGTGGAATAATTCCCAGAATTACCCAATTTGCCCGACCAAGTGGTTGTGATTCATTAAATGACAAATTTGTCCAAATACAATAAGGCTTTGAAACAACTCAATAGCCATGTGTTGATCTCACATGATTCGCCTCATTTTTGGTCCAACGGCGTCAATCCAGTATGCAGAGGATCGTTGTATAAAACTGCCTGACAGAGATCTCTACCAAAAAAAAAAAAAAGTTTCTTAAAAATATTTGTGACAGACGAAAAAAAATAAATAAAAATTACCCACCCTGTCAATTAGTAAGGTGATTGTTTCTGACTCTGGATGGAGTTTTACATCACTTCTGACAAAGAAAAAGACCAGACCACTAAAGAGGAATAAAAAAGAACAAAAAAAAAAAGATCACCAATCTAATAAAAAAAAAACTCCATCAAGACCAAAAGACCAGACACTTAAAGTTGATGAACGTTGCATAGCTTACCTGAGCAGACACAACCCAGCACCACAGTAATTCAGAATTGGCCTAGAAACATCCTGAGCATCAATCCCGAACCACCCAAATCTGTTTCACACAGTCACATCCATTTTAATGTGTTGCTCTACACTTCTGTTATTATTGTTTTTACAGGAGTTTTAAAAGTTCTCCACCAAAAGCCAGAAAATTAATTATACATTCAGAAGTTGATGCAACCCCTTTGCTTACCTTGAACTGGCCCAGCCAATCAACAAACTGGCAGATCCCCAAATTAAAATTCCAAGACCAAGGCCAATTGCTTTAACAATGGTAACAGCTGCTACACTTCCTGCAAATGAGGGATGTTGTTTATGTGAACCAAGTCAATCTTTGAAAGATAATTTGACTAATAAAAAAGTAAACAAAAAAAAAACACCTAAGAAATCTTTTTTTAAGCAAATATACATCTTGGGATGATTTAAACACCAAAAGGCAATCAGTAAATCTGACATACACTGAACCAGAGACAATTACTGAATATCAGAGACTTTTGCCTCAGATTTTAATAGATCCTCCTTTTTAATCCGCAAAACTTTGCACCGACCCAAGAGCATGCCTAAAACAGCTCAAAAGTGACATTTCACATCTTCCATAAATAGACATTTCTAGCACATTTCATGAATCCTGTAGTGATTTATAGTGAAATTGGCTGTACTCAAAGCTGGCCATCTCTCAGTAGAAACTATTATTTTTAGATGGACTGCAGTAAAAAGGAGTCTTATTTGATGATTTGAGTATCTTCGGCACCATATGATACCAAACGCCAGACAAACAGGGATTTTTGCTTGAAGTTATGCTTTCAAGAGACAATACCTGTGGCCCAGATCACACCTCCGAGCATTGCAAGAGGATGGAATTTGGGTGTTTGCAGCAACAGATCTCCAAAAAGAGACACAACCCATATTGATGCACAGCTCACAAAATGATAGAACATACCTGAAGAAAAAAAAAAAAAAGCATGATTATTTTTGCAATAGATAAAATACAGCTTTTTACATAGGTATCCTTATGCTTACCATCCCCTGTCTCTATTCTTTTGACTGGAACAAAGGTGCTTCCATACAGCACCACAGCAGCCATGTTTGCAGTTAATCCATAAACAAAATTTGTGATATTTGTGGAATTACTGAAGAGGATAACAGCTTCCTGAGAGCAAACTCTATCACATCCTGTAGTATATGGAATTTGTTCAGGTCACACAATGAAACATGAAAGTGTGCAAAATAAACTATAACACAAACCACATTGTGTTCCACATTTATCACAAAGGCTCGTTAACCCACCGTCAGTGCTAAGGCAGCTCACCATCAATAACGCCACGACAAGTAAAAGCAGAGGCAAACATTTTACCACAGGCATTATAAAAATGAATCCGTTTTCTTCCCGACTCAACCGTTCCACAACCTTAAAACACCGCAAGAATCCACGCGTGTGTCTGCAGCGTGGAAGCCTGAAGAGCAAGCAGGTGCTGCTAGTTTTCCAATCACTGAATCTGGCACCTTAAATAAAGCTGCGGAAGAGGCAGGGAGGCCCAGAACGCAAACAGGAACAAATGACAGGTCCAATTTAATTTGTTTAATGAGTTTTCATGTAATTGAACTGATATCTAATTATTTATAATTTCGATTTATTTTTTAACGCGTTAAAACTTCACCCACGTTTTGTACAGAAGATACTATTTTTTTCTTAAACCTCTGCAAATTTACATCCCTTATAAAAGCCCTAATCTTGATTGATGATTCATTCTCCTGGCATAACGACAGAGAACCTTAAGGAGCCAGGAGACAATAATCCTATATTTAGACTTGTTTTGAGTTCAGCAGGAAATCCTTTGTCTGAGCTGTTGCGCCCTGACAGTGTGCTGCTTACAAGGGAAAGCTTTTTTGTTCCCTCAGTGTTTTTCGTGTCTCTGTTATTTATTCCCACTATGAGCATCCTACACTGAGCTGTTAAAAAAAAAGAATGTAAACCACCAGATGTCGCCTAAAACGCGTGAAAGTACCCCTACCTGTTAATGATTCAATTTTAAAAAGTCTAATTGGAAATATGTATTTAGCAGCTTCTCAGTTCACACTTTAAGTGAAAATGCTATTTTTATGAAGCACGAATTGTCTTCAAAAGGTGCGTCAGACAGACTTTCCTAAGTGTCGTACTAAAGTCATCAATTACATTCTAATTCATAAACTGAAGATATGTTATAATGGCAGTCTATAAAATATATTAATGACAAATTAACAGTAAGTAAACTAATTTTTTAACCAAAAGGTGAAATTATGATATGCAGTATTGCACGTTATACATTTTGAATTTATATTTGAGGTGGGGCGTCTGTCTTACCATTGCTGTCTCTGAACATTCAGAAAGCCTCTCCTCTAAACTGACTTTCCAAATTCCGCTCCTCCCCACTTTGAACTTGGTGAAAAAAACACATTCAACTGTAATGATTACACGAGTTACAATGGGGAAGGGTCGCGTACACCGGCTGTGTTTCTCCTTTCTAAAACTGACCCGCAGCTTGAGGAGAGGCTCTCCCTCCAAAAGAACTTTGATTATTGCGATTCTTTGTTTGATCAACTTGTTTTTGTTTTTTTTCAAAGTTGGGGATTTAGAGCAACACTGGCGCAAGAGGAATGAGGAACAGAAGCGACACATCATTGGGGAGCATCATTTGGACGGAGAGCTACCGGACACCTTTGACCTGCAGACCCCAGCTAGTTTGGAGGTCCCTACCCGATCTAATGTGGTGTACATAACGCTAAAATTCAAGCGTCTTCAACCACAACATATTCGAGGTACAGTCCGTCCAAAGTTGAGGAAAAAGGTTAGGAGGAAAATGATCTATCCGTCTATTACACAAAAAAAACGATTCCGCGTGGAGGGCGCAGGCCAATTTAACGGCAGCTCTGCGCTTCGGACATCCTGGAAAGAACACAGTCCTGTGGACTTTCCCAGAAAATCTTACATAGATGGAACAGACTCTCAAATCAGTACTATACGAATTTACAACCAAAAGGCGCCGTCATGGTTCAGCACACAGGACGTGAAAAGCATGCACTTCCTAGCGGATGCCAAAGTTTTGCGCATGAAGGAAATTACTCGTGTGAACGCGCCACCCCTTCTGATATTTGAGAGTGTGGATATGGACCATCTGGTTAGCCAAAAACACTTGAAAAGAAATAATGTATGTGGAGGCCGGTGCGGAATTATCTACGGTCCTGTGGATAACACAGAGGTGTTTGCTTTCCATTTGGACAGGGTGCTTGGGCTCAATAGGACAATACCTGCAGTAAGCAGAAAGTTTGGCTTCTTACATGGTAGGTCATTAAACACCTTTTAATTGTTTTCATGTTTAGAATTGGTATGGTTTGTTGGTTCACTGTACAATGATGTTCTTGTTTATTTGTAAAGGTTTTAATTTGCTGCACTAGATAGCCCTTGAACTTTTCACATTTTGTCATATTACACCATAAATTTCAGTGTATTTTATTGAGATGTTATGTGGCAGACCTACACAAATATGTACTTGCTTGTGAAGTACAGGTCCTTCTCAAAAAATTAGCATATTGTGATAAAGTTCATTATTTTCCATAATGTCATGATGAAAATTTAACATTCATATATTTTAGATTCATTACACACTAACTGAAATATTTCAGGTCTTTTATTGTCTTAATACGGATGATTTTGGCATACAGCTCATGAAAACCCAAACTTCCTATCTCACAAAATTAGCATATCATTAAAAGGGTCTCTAAACGAGCTATGAACCTAATCATCTGAATCAACGAGTTAACTCTAAACACCTGCAAAAGATTCCTGAGGCCTTTAAAACTCCCAGCCTGGTTCATCACTCAAAACCCCAATCATGGGTAAGACTGCCGACCTGACTGCTGTCCAGAAGGCCACTATTGACACCCTCAAGCAAGAGGGTAAGACACAGAAAGACATTTCTGAACGAATAGGCTGTTCCCAGAGTGCTGTATCAAGGCACCTCAGTGGGAAGGAAAAAGTGTGGCAGAAAACGCTGCACAACGAGAAGAGGTGACCGGACCCTGAGGAAGATTGTGGAGAAGGGCCGATTCCAGACCTTGGGGGACCTGCGGAAGCAGTGGACTGAGTCTGGAGTAGAAACATCCAGAGCCACCGTGCACAGGCGTGTGCAGGAAATGGGCTACAGGTGCCACATTCCCCAGGTCAAGCCACTTTTGAACCAGAAACAGCGGCAGAAGCGCCTGACCTGGGCTACAGAGAAGCAGCACTGGACTGTTGCTCAGTGGTCCAAAGTACTTTTTTCAGATGAAAGCAAATTCTGCATGTCATTCGGAAATCAAGGTGCCAGAGTTTGGAGGAAGACTGGGGAGAAGGAAATGCCAAAATGCCAGAAGTCCAGTGTCAAGTACCCACAGTCAGTGATGGTCTGGGGTGCCGTGTCAGTTGCTGGTGTTGGTCCACTGTGTTTTATCAAGGGCAGGGTCAATGCAGCTAGCTATCAGGAGATTTTGGAGCACTTCATGCTTCCATCTGCTGAAAAGCTTTATGGAGATGAAGATTTCATTTTTCAGCACGACCTGGCACCTGCTCACAGTGCCAAAACCACTGGTAAATGGTTTACTGACCATGGTATCACTGTGCTCAATTGGCCTGCCAACTCTCCTGACCTGAACCCCATAGAGAATCTGTGGGATATTGTGAAGAGAACGTTGAGAGACTCAAGACCCAACACTCTGGATGAGCTAAAGGCCGCTATCGAAGCATCCTGGGCCTCCATAAGACCTCAGCAGTTTGAGGCTGATTGCCTCCATGCCACGCCGCATTGAAGCAGTCATTTCTGCAAAAGGATTCCCGACCAAGTATTGAGTGCATAACTGTACATGATTATTTGAAGGTTGACGTTTTTTGTATTAAAAACACTTTTCTTTTATTGGTCGGATGAAATATGCTAATTTTGTGAGATAGGAATTTTGGGTTTTCATGAGCTGTATGCCAAAATCATCCGTATTAAGACAATAAAAGACCTGAAATATTTCAGTTAGTGTGCAATGAATCTAAAATACATGAATGTTAAATTTTCATCATGACATTATGGAAAATAATGAACTTTATCACAATATGCTAATTTTTTGAGAAGGACCTGTAGAACATGGAACATCAAGTGGAATTCAAGTGGAACATGATTTTCAAATATGAAAAGTGTGGCATGCATATGTTTAGTTTCCTTTAGTTTGATAATGCTGAATAAAGTCTGATGAGACTAATTGCATTCAGTAGAAGCCTGACTAGTAAACAGAGTGCACCTAATCTCTATAAACCCAGTGATTCTGTAAAGGTCTGAGAGATTTACTAGAGAACATTAATGAACAAACAGAGGAACACAGCCGACATGTCAGGGAGAAGGTTGAATCCATTCCCTAAAAATGGAAAGAGTATTTTGCAACTGCAAATCCACCCAGATATGTCCTTCCACCTAAGCTAAACACATCATCCATACAGTACAGTACAGTATAGTACTGGAAAATCCATATAAAAACACCCCAAAAGACTTGCAGCTATAGTTTCAATAAAAAGTGGATCAACAAAGTATTGACTTGTATGCACTGCTTCATGTTGCCGCGTCACATAAAACCCCAATAAAATATTTTAAGGGTTGTAGTTATAATGAGACCGAATGTACAAAAAGACAGATATGAATACCTTTCCCAGGCATTACACTTTTTTTTAAATCAATTCTGCAGAGTGAAAGCACTGTTTGAATCTTTCTATATACAAAGAGAGAACAAGAGAACAAGTGTCTTTTCTCACCTTGCATTACAATGTCTTGTCTGTGACTAATGCCTGCATCTTCTTCTCTATGTCGTGATCCATATGAAATATTTCTAAATATGTTAACCTGAACCAGAAGAGACGCATTAATTCTTTTCTGAGAATGTTCAGATATCTATGGTTGCGTCTGCTGTTTAGTTCACCTTTTAACCTTGTTTGAGATGAAATAGCTGTAAATCCTTTTTGATACATCTCATTTGAAAAATTACAACATCAGTGTTGACAGACTTTAGAGGATTATGGTGACATGCAAGTCTTATCTTGGAGAGCAGATTATTTCTCTCTCCCGTGTCTTTATCTGCTAGGGTTCAAAAATGAGTTTTTTAGTGGTTCTAGTGAACTGAATTGAAACAGAAAGGGTATCTGTGGTTCATTAAGGTTTAGATGTCACACGTGCTCCAATCCAACAATTAAATCCCTGTTCTTTTCTCGCTTTAGATGGCCAGACCTGCCAGGTGGTGCTATGGGATGCATCTCTGTACACTGAAGACCTTGCTGCAGGCCCAGCCACTATCAGGATAACATGGAGGGAGTACCAGAACTTGCTAACACAGAGGTGTTGGCACAGAAACGTTATCCCCAAGTCTGACTCTGGCTGTTCGTCAATTTGTCACAGTGAATGGAGCAAATTAGCTGTGTTTGACTTTTTGCTACAGGTAAAACTGTTTGACGGATTAAAGCTGTAAATTTAATACCACAGACAAATACAATATGTCTCGTATTACTCTGAATCCATAAAAATGCAGCTGAAGTGTCTCGGTTCTCATCGGATTTAGTTGCTGTGAAAGTTTCTGAAGCCAAATTGCTTCCTTAATCCTTTCTTTCACTTTCTTCTACAGGACTATGCCCTGATAGATTTTATAACCATTTAAATTAGCGCCTAAGTTTTGTCTTTTAGCATAATATATGTCTTATATCTTGTGTGAGAGGCCTGTATAGAATAACACAGTTTTGGATTTACATCTTGATTACAGGAATGCAAACAGAATAAGAGAAGAGTTTAGAGAAAAATACATTTTCATATCTAATAGATTTGCTATCACGTATATGTTGTGTTTTTTTATTTAATTTAAAATTTTCAACAAAACTCATCCATGACTGAAAACTTCCTTTCTGGTGTCTGTCAACAAGACAAGGCTACTAAAGCTGTTTTTAGTAAAAATCCCATTAAATGCTCCCCTCTGTGCTGTCCTTTGGCCTGTTTTCTGTGCAGTAGGCCTCTGTGGAGCATATTTTGGCACTGAAAATACATTCTCTAATTTATCTCGCTATTAGAAAGCATTATTATAAGAAAGCATGCGCAGTGGGACCGGAATTATTTTCAAACTCATCAGAAACTAGTTTAGAAATCTTTTTTATCTCATAAATTTGTGTTTAAGTTATTTAACTTTTTTTATTTTGTGAATCACCAACGATCACTTAGTATCATTCATCCTTGATTCTGAGTTTCTGCAAAAGAAATAAACACAAAAATGTGCGGGCATAACATTATGGCCATCTCTTTTGCAGCCAAAACAACCGTGATGCATCTAGGAATGATCTCCATGTGATCCCTGAAGGTGTGCTGTAGTATCTGGTTCCAAGATGTCAGCAGATACTTTAGTTGTGAGGTCAGGGCTCCATGGATCACATTTGTTGGTACAATACACCCAACAGTTGCTTGACTGGACTGAGATCTGTCCAATTTGGAGGCCAAGTTAACACCTCAAAGTCTTAGTTCTTCTCATACCATTCTATAACCATTTCTCGTTTATGGCAGGAAATGTTATTCTGCAGAAGAAAGCCACAGTACTCAGGGAATACTGTGTCCACCATAGCTGGTTAACTAATATGCATGTGGCTCATATGCAACAAATTGTTCAATTCAATTCATTTCAGTTTAAGTATATAGCGCCAATGAACAACACATGTTATCTCAAGGCACTTCACAAAAGTCAGGTACATACATTCCAATTAGTCCTAACCATCAGTGCAGTCAGATTCAGTTATTTATTCAAATTGGAAGTTTTTCTATCTAAGGAAACCCAGCAGATTGCATCCAGTCAGTGACTTGTAGCATTCACTCCTCCCGGATGAGCATGTAGAGACAGTGGACAGTCACTGGCGTTGACTTTGCAGCAATCCCTCACACTGAGCATGCATGTAGCGACAGTGGAGAGGAAAAACTCCCTTTTAACAGGAAGAAACCTCCAGCAGAACCAGGCTCAGTGTGAGCGGCCATTTGCCACGACCGACTGGGGGTTTGAGAGAACAGAGCAGAGACACAAAGAGAACAAAGAAGCACTGATCCAGGAGTACTTTCTATGGGAAGGAGAAGTAAATGTTAGTGGATGTAGCTCCTTTAGTCGTTTCATCTAGAAAGAAAGAACAGATAAACTTTGAGCCAGTTTTCAAGGTTACAGTCTGAAAGAGAGCACATATAATTAGTTACAGTAGAAGCTCAGTCAATTGCCATGTCTAGGAGAGAGAAAGGGTTAAACACTGAAAGACAGGGCCAAGTGGATCATCTGTAGAAGGTGAACATTAAGTTGTTCGCAGCAGAAGCTTGGACGATGCCCCTCTCCAGAAAGGTGTCACAGGTAGACACAGAGTCAGGCCAAGTGTAGCTTCTAGGAAGAGAAAAGAGAGAGAACAAAGTTAAAAACTGAAATACCAGCAAATAATGCAAAATTGGAGAGTAGTGTGAGAATGTAGCGAAGAGGGTGAAAGTGGTCATTATGTCCTCCAGCTGCCTAAGCCTATAGCAGCATAACTACAGAGATAGTTTTAGTTTTAGTTTATTTATTTATATTGCACTTATTTACAACAATGTTGTCTCAAGGCACCTCGCAAGGGTCCGGAACGGCACGGGGCCGCCGGGGAGGCCAGACCAAACCACCGAGTCCCAGAGCCCGGCCACCCCAGAACGGCCCACGTGTGGGGCACTAAGTAAAATAATAAACTGGTAAAGTTTGTCCATCTAGAGCCCAATGATGGCCATTGTTATACTAAAAACCACACGGATTGGGATATATCTCTATCTGTCAGACCGATTTTAACCTTTTGAAAAGAGAAGGCGTCATAGAGGTAGCACAAATGGAGGGTGTGTTCGCACCTCAACCATAACTGAGCCGGTTTAGGCTAAACCTGACTCCCCCTTAATCCATCCAACAGGGAGGGATGTCATGGTATGACATCCTTGGACTTGGTTTGTGTTTTTGGATTAACCGTCCTTAGGTCTATGGTTTCCTTTATTGTTAATTAGTTCCACCTGTCCCTTATGCCTCCATGTCTCCTTGCCACACCTGTTCTTAGTTCCTGTGATTACCTGCCTTTGTTTTCTCCCTGTATATCAGTTGGTCTGTGTTCTTTGTTCCCTGCTGGTTCCTCCGTCACTATTCCTCGTTCACTACCCTTGTTTATGCTCAGTTTTGCTACGTTACAGAACTATGTACACATGTAAGTTTTTGGCTCGACTCATGTTTGTACTTGCTGGATTATGTTACATTTTGGAGACCTTTAATTAAAGAAAAGTCTTCCTCTCATCGTGCGGCTGCCAAGCTCTTGTCTGCACTTTGGTCCGATCCAAACCCAGAACGTGATATTAGGAACCAGCCATAAACAGGACCAAGCAGACAGAGCTAAAGAACTTAAGATGTGGATAAAGCAGCAAGACGAGACGCTACAAGCTATGTATGGAGAGGGGGTTGAGATTTTACCCTCGCCTTTGTTGCTGGAGGAGATGGAGTGTTTCTGTGTATCTGACCGGGTCCCCATGGATGTATTACCGGATCGGAATCATACCTCTCCAGCTTGTTCCTCCTCCAGGCAACGTCGCCCTTGCCGCAAGCACTTCACCCCAGCTGCAGCAGCTCTGGCCAAGCTCAACCTGCCCACAGCTGCTTTGCCGGAGCCATCCTCGTCTGCAGCGGCACCTGCTGCGGCCGAATTCCCCGCTGGGTTCGGCTCCCGCCCTAGACGACATCGTCGCCGCGGAACAGTCGCCATTGGGGAAGTTCGGATGGGCGCCTCCAACCCTTCTATGGAGGGTCCATCCGCCATAGCCTCCTCGCAGCTGCTTTCCCCGGAGTTGGTGGGTGGTCACCCACCGCCCTCTACAGGTCACCAGTCGCAGGTGCAGCCTCCAGGTTCAAGCCAGGCTGGAGAAAATGAAAGAGGATTTCATGAAGGGACGTTGATGTGATTTTGTGCTTCATCTAATGGATCATCCAGAGGATCTGAATCTGGTGCACTCTGTTCTACAGCCCGAATTCATTGCGGAGGGATGGCTCGACGCTCCAGCTCCTCTTTCTGCTGGAGGTCCTTTCGACCCTCTTCTTGTGGCCGTTAGAGCAGCACAGAGCTCTAAGGATTATGAGCCACAGCCGTCCGCCGTCAAGCTTCATGAGTCACAGCATGCAGCCAAGCCTCTGGACTCACAGCCTGCTGCCAAGCCTCTGGACTCGCAGCATGCAGCCAAGCCTCTGGACTCAGCCTGCTGCCAAGCCTCTGGACTCACAGCATGCAGCCAAGCCGCTGGACTCACAGCATGCAGCCAAGCCGCTGGACTCACAGCATGCAGCCAAGCCGCTGGACTCACAGCATGCAGCCAAGCCGCTGGACTCACAGCATGCAGCCAAGCCGCTGGACTCACAGCCTGCTGCCAAGCCTCTGGACTCACAGCATGCAGCCAAGCCTCTGGACTTGCAGCCTGCTGCCAAGCCTCTGGACTCGCAGCCTGCTGCCAAGCCTCTGGACTCGCAGCCTGCTGCCAAGCCTCTGGACTCGCAGCATGCAGCCAAGCCGCTGGACTCGCAGCATGCAGCCAAGCCGCTGGATTCGCAGCATGCAGCCAAGCCGCTGGACTCGCAGCCTGCTGCCAAGCCTCTGGACTCGCAGCATGCAGCCAAGCCTCTGGACTTGTGGACTTGCAGCATGCAGCCAAGCCGCTGGACTGGCAGCATGCAGCCAAGCCGCTGGACTGGCAGCATGCAGCCAAGCCGCTGGACTGGCAGCATGCAGCCGAGCCGCTGGACTGGCAGCATGCAGCCCAGCCGCTGGACTGGCAGCATGCAGCCAAGCCGCTGGACTGGCAGCATGCAGCCAAGCCGCTGGACTCACAGCATGCAGCCCAGCCGCTGGTCTCACAGCATGCAGCCAAGCCTACAGAGCCTCAGCCGGCCGCCGCCGGTTCTACAAAGCCTCAGATCCTAGTTCCTGAGTTTCCTGAGGGGTCTGAGGACGGACCGCCTCTCATCCTGGTTCCTGAGTTTCCTGAGGGGTCTGAGGACGGACCGCCTCTCATCCTGGTTCCTGAGTTTCCTGAGGGGTCTGAGGACGGACCGCCTCTCATCCTGGTTCCTGAGTTTCCTGAGGGGTCTGAGAACGGACCGCCTCTCATCCTAGTTCCTGAGTTTCCTGAGGGTTCTGAGGACGGACCGCCTCAGATCTTGGCTCTAGGACCCAGTGACTGTGCTCCTGCGCAGTCTGACACTACAACTGACTCAGGGCCAGACACACCACAGCCTGACCCAGGATCAGACACGCCACAGCTAGACACACCAGAGCCTGACTCTTTGCCTGACACACCAGAGCCTGACTCTTTGCCTAACACACCACAGATCGACTATGTGATGACTGACTTTTTGACTGACCGTACGCCTGACAATGCACCTGACGACTCTAAGCCTGGGTCCACGCCAGACGCCAGGACCAAGTCTTCAGGGTTTCTGCCTGCTTCGTGGGCATCCTCGCCGCAGACCTCTGAAGATCTCACTTCTTGGGTTCCTCTGGCCACGTCACCGAACTCCTGACCTTCAGCATCTTCGTTGCTGGCTCCTCCGCCGCTGGCCTCCGGATCATCGGCCTCTTCGCTGGCTACGACGCTGCAGGCCTCCAGAACACCGGTTTCTTCGCCGCTGGCTTCGACGCTGCCGGCCTCCGGATCGTCGGCCTCTTCGCTGGTTACTTCGCCGCAGGTCTCCACGGCTTCACCGCCGACCGCTCAGAACTCTGTGGTGCAGGTCCGGTCGCCCGCCTGAACTCTGTGCCTGCTGGGGACGACCTCCTGGTCGCCCGCCTGAACTCTGTGCCTGCTGGGGACGACCTCCTGGTCGCCCGCCTGAACTCTGTGCCTGCTGGGGACGACCTCCTGGTCGCCCGCCTGAACTCTGTGCCTGCTGGGGACGACCTCCTGGTCGCTCGCCTGAACTCTGTTTTTTGTTTCTGGCCCTCGTTCCGAGGCCCCCCTCCGCCCACCCTGGTTGGGTTGTTTTTTGTTTCCTTGGACTTGGTTTTTGTATTAACTGTTCTTAGGTCTATGGTTTCCTTTATTGTTGGATCGGACCACCCTGGAAAGCCCTACATGCTTCATCCATTTGCCTGTTCTCCGTTCCTTCTTGGACCAGTTTTGTTGGTCGTTTAAACCTTGTCAAAATGACAAAATACCTTTGCGAATACAGCTAGCTCATCTCCATGTAGACATGTCCTGGAACTGTATTTTTTATCAGAGGGAAACACATATAACAAGGGGTCAAGTATAACTAACACAGACTTAAAAGTGAAGGTGCACTTAGAGGAAAGCTGGCCCACATGAGAATAGATTTTAGCCTAAAAGGGATGCTTGTCTATCCATGCTGCTTCAACCTTCAGATTCTTTAAAAGTTCCTTGAGTATTTAAGTGTTATCAACAGGATTAAGTGGATACTGAATATAAGTGGATAGTCTGATCTTTTACCATCACCATCTGAAACGTTCGTTACATCATGTTTTTTCATTTAGCGCAAAAAATGAATAAGGGCTATAATCTAATTTATGGTCACCATTCCCTGTGAAGGCAGCAGGTGTTATACAGAAGGAGGTGCTGCCTTTTTAAGCTGAAGAGAATCTCCTCTGCAATGACGTTACGCAGCAATGTGGTGGTCTAATTGGTGTTCTTTTACATCATATAAAAAGGTTACTTGAGCCAGAAAAACTATAAAGAAGAATCAGCAGGAGGTGTTGTTTTTTTCCTTTCTAAACCTTTTATACTTGATGTACTCTGTAATAGAATTATTGTATGGATGTAAAGTGGAGTGAGAAAAAACAAAATAAAGCGTTTGCCTGTGTTATCAACCTCATGCAGTGAGGATGATGAAAAAAGAAGTGAATCGTAATTTCAAAATCTGTAAATCCCAGCTGCAGCTGTTCTTGTGTTTTCTGAAGAAATGTGAACTGTCTCTTCAGATTCACAACCGTCTGGATCCAAGCTGCTGTGGGTTCAGGCCTGGGCAGGAGATTGTGTGTGCTGAACCAGGCCACCATGCTACTTGTAAGGACCAGGAGAACTTACAACTGGCAAACATTGTTCACAGGAAACATGACCTCAGACACCTAGTCTTCACCAACAACAAGGGTTTTTTTGACCGCAATGAGGACAACTTAGACTTCAGGCTGCTGGAAGGAATCAAGGAGTAAGTTTGGTTTATCTTAATCCCTTACTCTGATATGTTTTTATTGCTCTACATAATTACTGTGTTAGATTGCCCATGCAGGATTTGTATTTACAGTTTCATACTTAAACAACAGTGGAAAGTTTATTTGATAGACTAGCACATAATGAAGAAACCTTTCATATTTTTTATGAACAAACTTTGAAAAGTGATGTAAAATATATTCAGCCCCCCTTCTCCTTTACCCCTAAATAAAGTTGCTTACAGAAGTCGCCTAATTAGTAAATAGGAGAAGATCTACAGCTCAGGTGGAAGAATCTATTGACAGGAAACTATTAGTTAAACACTCAGCAAATCCAGCCTTTATGGAAGAGGGGTAAGATTGTGAAATTCTTAAAAGAAAACTCTAAAATTCTAGTTTTTCAGTAGAACAGGTAAACTGGTCAGAATTCATGGGGAGCTAAACTCAAGAAAACATTTTAGTGGCTGCGAAAGATTTAAGACTTGGACACAGGCTCATCTTTCAAAAGCACAACTAAACATACAGCCAGAGGTACAACAGAATGGAATTAAAGTATACTCATGTCTTAGAATGGCCCAGTCAAAGTCCAGACCTAATCCAGTTGAGGATTTATGGCCACACTTGAAAATTGCTGTTCATGGATGGTCTCCATCCAATCTGTCTGAGCTTTGGCTGTTCTACAAGGAAAAATGGGCAAAAATCACAGTCTCTAAATGTGCAAACCTGGTAGTGACTGAATACAAGTTCAAGGCCTATTTTTCATTTTTTCACATTTTATTTATAAAAGATCTGAACAACCATTTCTCATTTTCCTTTCACGTCACAATTATTCATGTCTTTGTGATGGTATATAACCTAAAATCCTAATAAAACCCTTTGAAATGTTAAAAAAGGTTTAAGATTTATAAGTACTTTTTCAAGGTAAAGTAGTATATAAAAATGTGGAGTAAACATTTCATCTGCTACATGCATTTGTTTGCTCAAGCTTTGCTGCTGGTTGTATATTGGTCCCCAACAGGGACTATAATTTCTATTTTCTGAGAAAATATTTGGACAGACCTTGTTTATTTTGCCAAATAGATTCTTATTTTGTGGTGCAGTGCTGGAAAAGAAAAGTTGAGTTTGTCTGTTGGAGTGTTGTTTGTTGGGAGTTTGGTCAGCTTCAAACTGCTGATGTGAGAATATTTCAGGAAACAACTCGGTTCAACCATGGCACACATCAGAAATGACAGATCTGTGCATAGATCTCAAGGAATCTTAAGCCAAATGTGTAATTCCCAAAGAACATTCCCTATGAACAGAGCCTCTCCTTATGGGACCAACTGTAAGACTAAAACATATTAAATAGTGATGCCTACTACTTAAAGGTGTGGTTGCGCACCTGAATATTTTATTTTGCTGAACTAATCCCTGCTGCCCTCCTATTTTATGAAAACTGGATGTAGATTTAGGAATGTCAGTAAATTCCTACATCATCAATATGGTACACAAACTAGTCATGATTCAGAGCATCCAGCTTGTTTCTGCTTTTTGTAGAAAATCTTTTACTAATAGACACACTTTATCCATACTTTTACTGAAAAAACAAACAGATAGGCACAATACTGACTCCAAAACTCATGTAACAATACCAACAGTGACTGGACCGGGCCAAGTCTCCACAGGACCCTAAGTGAAATTTGATTTTGGGGCCCTCTGTTTCTGCCAATAAAATGAATTGTTACAATCATCAATCAGATCATCAGAACATTCACAAATCTACTATAAACTCATTGCAGCTCTGGTAGTGTTGTTTACACTGTCCTATATATAACATCTGGTATTACTAAAACTGACAAAAATGTACTTTGACTGAATTCATTTCCATAGGGTTTAATTGTTATACGGAAAATTAAATTTATACTGTATGCTGAGTCTTTCCCTCATCTTAACTATATGAACTATCTCAAACAATAACTAGAAGCAATGTAGCCTGATGCAAAACATATTGCTGGCAAATGTTAAACATGATGACGTTTAAATTAATGTTAATCATCAAAATGTTAGCAAAATATACTATGAAAACTATAAACCCATCCCTGAGAATCAACACATTAGCATGAATATTTGGCTATTTAACTGGCCAGTTAAAGATAAATGTCACTAACGGCTACACAAATGTCTTTGAAAGATGTTAAATGACAAGAGATACACAACTTTATATTGGCTTTATTCTCTTCCTCCTTTCTTTTCTTTGCCCCTGAAAGATGTGTAATTTTTTGCAACATTGCTCTTTGGATGTTTGGATGCGCAATGCGCATTGCACAAGGGGAAAGCACATATTAATGGTGCAGTGGATGTCTTTTTACATATAAAAAATTATATATTGTTTGCATTTGTAATGATTTCTATATGATCAAAGATATTGTAACAACCCAAGAGGCGCTCCTAAAAACACTGTAGTATTTGAGACTTGTGGTATCATAGGACATTAAATTTTTTTTACCATTTGTCAGTTTAATCTGTTGTTCCTTTTCTTATCCTTTTTATTGGTGTAGAAGTGCTAAAGAGGTGGAGTTAGATGGAGACAATTCTGCATCATGAGTTAAGTGTGTGTTCTGTTTAGTGACCTCCACTGCACAAAAAACAGCCTGCACAGTTAAGTGGTAAAATTGTGTGTTAGTTTTAAATAATACATCTTTCATCATATAGAAATTATTACTCTTACATGCAAAAATATTTCTATAAATTTTTTTTTTATTGTTCTTTGGGGCCCTGGATCTCTAAGCAGCTGCTTAGTTCACTATGACCTTGGGCTGGCTCTGGCAGTGGCAACTTGTAGTGTGTAACTGTGCTAAAATGATATGCATTCAAGTATCTCCCCGCTGACCTTTTAGTAAAGCAAACCTTTGGTGAAACTGCTGACTCTATTAAAAGCCAAAAGCTGCAGTTAGCTAATCTGGATAAATTAGCGATAAAAACAGGTCAATATCTTATATTTTTGGTTTTGGTACCGCTACTCACCAATCAGCATTACTTACATTTTATTCCCCTTAACAGCATCTTTACAAAATAGCTGCAGTACCTTTTAAAAGTATTCATATCACTATGTGTTTCAGATTTCTCTAAATTACAAATGCAATTTTCAGTGTGTTTTATGTTTTGAATTTTGTGTGACAGAGCAACACAATGTAGAACATAACTGAAAAGTGAATGTGTATGATAGAGTCCATGTGTGTGTAATTTAATCTCAGTGTGCAGATGTTCTATGAAGACCCAAGAGGTCTGATAGAGAACATTGGTAGACAAACACCATCATGAAGACCAAGGAACAAAGCAGACAGCTCAGGGAGAAAGTTTTGGAGAAGTAAAGCAGGGTTAGGTTAGTGGGGGAAGGAGAGCATTAATCACAGAAGCAGCCAGGAGGCTCATGATAACTCTGGGGGAGCTACAAAGATTTGCAACATATATTAGAGAATATTAGGACAGAACAACTGTAACTAGTACACAAATATGGTATCTGTGGAAGAGTGACAAGAAGAAAGCCATTGGTGAAACAAAGTCATAGGAAGTCTTGTTTGCAGGAATGTAGATTATGTCCTTCTTCTACATGATTGCTGCATTTTCTGCATGGTTTGTGACAACCTGCAAATGAACCCCCCTTTACCGTCATGAAACATGGTGGTGGTAGCATTATGCTGTGGGGATGATTTTTTCCAGTAGGGACAGGGAAGCTGCTCAGAGTTGATGGAAAGATCATGTATCATCAAAACACATGACAATCCTGGTAGAAAAAACTGTTACAGGCACCAAAACACCTTCCACCAAGACAATGAACATAAACATTCAGCCAGAGCTACAATGGAATGGTTATCATCACAGCATGTTAATGTGTTAGAATGGCCCAGTCAAAGTCTAGACCTAAATTCGACTGGGAATTTGTGGCAACACAAATGTCTGCTTCTAAATGCTATATTCTAAGAAAATTCATTAAGTTTGTTGTTATAATGTGTCAAAAAGCTTAAGGCATATTAATACTTTTGCAAGCCTCCCCCTACATCACTAGATGTTATAGCTTAAAATGCCAACATCATCTAAGCTAATCAGACAAATGCTACAGTTCCACCTTTGATACATGTACGCGAAATGCATCAATACTCTTCCTGTTTCTTTTTAGGCTTCCAGAACAGGCCGTGTCTGTGTTGAGGAACAGGAAGCTGAGGGAAAAACTTCTCCAATCACTTTTTCTGGACCAGATCTATTGGGAAAGCCAGGGTGGCCGACACGGCATCGACAAGCTGATTGATGTTATTGAGAAACGAGCCAAGGTCCTCCTTGCCTACATCAGTGCTCATGGGATCAAAATTATCCCGATGAATGACTGATTTATATTTTACTACTTAAGATTTTTTTTTATTTACTTAAAAGTTATTTAAAACAATAAGATCTGCACCTAAATTAGATAAAAGTGAAGACGTAGAAGAACAATTACATTAGAACAGCTTAAACACACATTTCCATCTCACTGTATACATGGTCATAGATTGTGGATTTATCTCTTTTACAAAATACACATTTTTTGGTGAGAATATGCCTAATAAATATAATTGACCAACACCAAATGAACTGTGTAAGTATGAATTGTCGAAAAAAGAAAAAAAATGAAGGCATTGTTTTTTTAATTAACAAAATACACGTAGTTTTAACTTTGAGTAACAAAACTCTTGGAATGATGGCTCATTTAAAGTACAATATTGTGCATTCAGGATGCTTATATCATTTAATATTTAATTAAATAACCATTTGGTCTGTCAAGTACTGTCCTGGGAGTACCAGCCCAACATGGTGGTGGTATTAGGACAATAGATGAAAAAGTGAATTGAGCACTGGCACTATTGAACAGCAAACTCTGCACACATATGGAATAAATTCCCAACACCTTCTCTCAAAATATAAGAATTAATAAATAAAACAACTATTCAACGCCAAGTTAAAATATTTCAATTAACAAACTAGGCTATGATATATCAACTAAATCTACCAAGCAAAATGAAGGAATAAACAAAAATGTATTAAATATGTAGAAATAAAGGAACAAGGCTTCAACAAAAATGATGAAACAATGACAATTCACTGTGGATATTTATTTTTACGAAGCAAGGTTTATCTTGAGTAATTTAAAAGAAAAACTTTCAGAAAACTGCAGAAATGCTGAATCCTTGAGTTATTTTAAATCAAGGGTTAAAAACCCATTTGTTTAGTGTTGCTTTTGTAAACCATTAACCAAAACATATTGGTAAAAGTTTCTGCTGGGAATAAAGGTTAACTAGGATTTTCCACCTTGGAACAAACAGCGTAAAGGACCTTGCTGTACACAGTGAGAAGCTATTCCCCGACAGACTTTGGTTGACACAAAGGGCCAGGTTTATATCCCACAGATTGCCACTCTGGGTTCATGAGCAAGACCCTTAGCCCCAGAATGCTCCCCGGGCGCCGTACAATGGCAGCCCACTGCTCCCTATAAGGGATGGGTTAAAAGGACAAATTTTGTTGTAATGTACATGTGCAATGACCAATAAAGATGATTATATAAAAAAAATTGGAGAGTAGTATGAGAATGTAGGAGAGTGAGGAAAAGTAGTCATTATGTCCTCCGGCAGCCTAAGCCTATAGCAGCATAAGAACAGAGATAGTTCAGGATAACCTAAGCCACTCTAACTATAAGCTTTATGAGAAAGGAACGTTGTAAGCGTAGTCTTAAAAGTTGACAGGCTGTCTGCCATCAACAACTAAGCACTCCAAGGTTTGCTCTCTAATCAGACTAATTAGAATCTTGATAAATACTTCTAAATGACAAAATTCATTATCTAAGTGCTTTAATTAGAATTAATTCAAGGGATTTTCTTTGTTAGGGAAGCCAGAGAACCTAATAACTGTAAAATCCATAAATAATTTCCAATCTGCCTTTTCATTCATTTTCAAAGCAGATAAAAACACTTTTTCAACGCAAAAACAGCCGTTTAAGTCACATGGATGATATATGGATGGACGATAGGGTAGCATCTGTAATAACACTAATTTGAAGCCTGTCACTCTCTATGGCTGTAAACACAGTGTGAGTTTTTTTCCTTGGGTCTCTTAAGAAATAAAATGTTCTAACAGCAATATGTTGAAAGGACCTGTGGCCGCTAACTGGGGAGACAACAAAGGACTGGATGATGCCCTTTTGCTTTCAAGATCATGTTAGCCAGAGAAATTGGTGAGTTCTAGACCAGTAATGATTTTCTCATTATCACAGAAAAACACAGTTGAGGGCAATAATTTTCTTTTTTCCCCTTCACAAATTGATTCTCTTGTTGATAGTGTTACTTCATCATTAGACAATGCAGCCCCCTTGAAAAAGAAGGTACCGGTAATTATTTATAGAAGGCAGGCTGCCTGTTTAATTCATTGCTGTGTAATTTAAAACACAATGTTAGAAAATTGGAGAGAAAATGGCGCTCTACACACCTAGAGGATTCCTACTTAATCTGGAAAAATAGCCTACTGTTGTATAAAAAGACACTTCACCAAGCTAGAACAGCTTATTTCTCATCATTAATAGAAGAGAACAAGAATAATCCTAGGTTTCTCTTTAGTACAGTTGCTAAACTTACACAGAGTCACAGCTCTGTTGAGTCATCCATTCCCTTAGCTCTTAGCAGTAATGACGTTATGGGAATCTTCTTAAATAAAATTGATTCAATTAAAAATAAAATCTTTGACATACACCCAAAGATGTTTACTTCATCCTCAGCAAGTGAGACAACATTGGAAGTTACTGTAGAACCTGATCTGTGTTTGGACTGTTTTGATCCTGTGAAGCTTCCTGAGTTATCAGAAATATTAGACCTTCGACTTGTATGTTAGACCCAATCCCAACCAAATTATTTAAGGAAGTGTTCCCTCTGATTACCAGCCCCATTTTAGATATGATTAATCTATCTTTAGTAAATGGATATGTACCACAAGCTTTTAAGGTAGCTGTAATTAAACCTTTGCTTAAGAAACCTTCGCTTGATCGAGATGACTTGAAAAATTACAGACCTATATCCAATCTTCCATTCTTATCTAAAATTCTTGAGAAAATAGTTGCTAATCAAATGTGTGAGCATTTACACAGCAATGACCTGTTTGAAGAGTTTCAGTCAGGCTTCAGAGCTCATCATAGCACTGAAACAGCTCTGCTGAAAGTCACTAATGATATTCTTATGGCCTCAGATAATGGACTTGTGTCTGTACTTGTCCTTTGAGATCTCAGTCAATGCTGCATTTGATACAGTTGATCACAATATTCTCTTAGAAAGGCTGGAATATGCTGTAGGGATCAGGGGAACAGCTGGTTTAAATCTTATTTGTCTGACAGATTCCAGTTTGTTCATGTAAATGAGAAATCATCTTTAAACTCCAGGGTTAATTGTGGAGTACCACAAGGTTCAGTACTTGGGCCAATTCTCTTTACTATATATATGCTTCATAGGATATGCATAGGATACATTTTCACTGTTACGCTGATGACACTCAGCTTTACTTATCCATAAAACCCAACCAGTTAGATAGACTACAAGCATGTCTTGAAGACATAAAAACTTGGATGACTTTAAATGTTTTGCTTCTAAATTCAGACAAGACAGAAGTTGTCGTCTTTGGACTGGAGTCTTTAAAAAATAAACTGCTTAGTCAATCACTTAACCTGGATGGCATTAAATTGACCTCCGATAATAAAGTAAAAAACCTTGCTGTTATTTTTGACCAGGACATGTCATTTAAATCCCATATTAAACAGGTTTCTAGGATTTCCTTCTTTCATCTCCGGAACATTGCCAACATTAGAAATATCCTGTCCAGGAATGATGCTGAAAAACTAGTCCATGCATTTGTTACTTCAAGGCTGGACTATTGTAATTTGTTACTATAAGAATGTCCACAAAATGCAGTTAAAATGCCTCAGCTGATTCAAAATGCTGCAGCAAGAGTTCTGATGAAAATTAAAAAGAGAGATCATATTTCCCTACTTTAGCTTCCCTTCATTGGCTCCCTGTTAAATCCAGAACAGAATTTAAAATTCTCCTCCTCACATATAAAGCCCTTAATGATCTAGCTCCATCAAACATCAGAGATCTGATCGTTCCACATGTTCCTAACAGAGCACTTCGTTCTCAGACTGCAGGTTTACTGGTGGTTCCTAGCGTCTCCAGAAGTAGAATGGGAGGCAGATCCTTTAGTTATCAGTCTCCTCTCCTGTGGAACCAGCACCCAGTTTTAGTCCATGAGGCAGACACCCTGTCTACTTTTAAGGCTAGGCTTAAAACCTTCCTTTTTGATAAAGCTTATAGTTAGAGTGGCTTAGGTTATCCTGTGCTATCTCTGTAATTATGCTGCTATAGGCTTAGGCTGCTGGAGGACATAATGACCATTTTCACTACATTCTCACACTACTCTCCAATTTTGCATTATTTGCTGTTATTTCAGTTTTTAACTTTGTTCTCTCTCTTTTCTCTTCCTAGAAGTTACACCTAGCCTGACTCTGTGTCTACCTGTGACACCTTTCTGGAGAGGGGCATCGTCCAAGTTTCTGCTGGCAACAACTTAATGCTCACCCTCTACCGATGATCCACATAGCCCTGTCTTTTAGTGTTTAACCCTTTCTCTCTCCTAGACATGGCAATTGACTGAGCTTTTACTGTGACTAACTCTATGTGCTCTCTTTCAGACTCTAACCTTGAGAACTGGCTCAGAGTTTATCTGTTCTTTCTTTCTAGGTGAAACGACTAAAGGAACTACAACCATTAACATTTACTTTCCCTTCCCATAGAAAGGACTCCTGGATCAGTGCTTCTTTGTTCTTTTTCTGTCTCTGCTCTGTTCTCTCAAACCCCCAGTCGGTCGTGGCAGATGGCCGCTCACACTGAGCCTGGTTCTGGTTCTGCTGGAGGTTTCTTCCTGTTAAAAGGGAGTTTTTCCTCTCCACTGTCGCTACATGCATGCTCAGTATGAGGGATTGCTGCAAAGTCAACGCCAGTGACTGTCCACTGTCTCTACATGCTCATCTGGGAGGAGAGAATGCTGAAAGTCACTGACTGGATGCAATCTGCTAGGTTTCCTTAGATAGAAAAACTTTTTATCCAATTTGAATAAATAACTGAATCCGAATGCACTGTTCAATTGTTAGGATTAATTGGAATGTATGTACCTCACTTTTGTGAAGTGCCTTGAGACAACATGTGTTGTGAATTGGCACTATATAAATAAACTGAATTGAATTGAATTAAACTGGTAGGGAGGACAGATTCCTCTTCATCCTCTTAAAGCAGTACTTCCATCGTAAAAACTTTTGCCCCATGACTTGTATTTGTTGGCAAAATCCAAAGATGAGGAAAGAGGATAGAACACAGTTTATGCTTTAGCTATAAAAGATAGCAGTGAGCAGGGAGTCAAAAGCCAGGACACTGAGGTGACCGCAGCTGTTGTTAGTTGAGCATATATATTTTCTTTGGTAAGAGAATATTTGCTTTTACTGAGGTTTTTACAATTTATGTGTCCTCTTTTAGGACAAATGAAGGTTTGACCGAATTCATACTGCACCTTTCTAGTAATATGAAAGCTAAGATCTGTTATATTTCAGCCAAATTTCCACCCAACTTACTCACAAATGTGCACAGATTTATACACCGATACACAGATTGGTACACAACTTGGGTTTAAATGCAAAGGTGCATCAACATGCGGCAGGGAGAAATCTGGAATCAAACCCACAACTTCCCAATGACAAGATGATCATTCTTCCCACTGAGGAACAGCCTTGCATGTTTAGCCAGGGTAATTAGATAAGTCGTTTTTTCTCTGTGTCTGAGCCAAATGAATGAGAGTGCTTGACTGCAACTGCTATTTGTGTGTATATAAGTATTTTACTTTCCCTTCCATACCCCACATTTGTAGCATTAGCTTGGACTAAATGTTCAGGGCCAAATCACATGTTGTTGTGGGCAAACGTACTGGAGATTGGTGTGACAGATGGCTTCATTAGAAAAAAAAACACTATGACAGCTTTAAGAAAGCACAAGTAAAACCCTGACAAGTAAGTAAGACTGATTTTGAAAAAGTAAAGTAAGAATTGCACAATTACTGCATCGCTCACCAATATATTCTGGTAACACCAGAGTAACTAGACTGGTCTGAACTGGAGCAGAAATAAATATATCTACTTGAATGAATGCCAGAATATCAGTTTCTGAATCATTTTTTTGCATAAGGGCGCCAGTTTCTCCCAGCTACTGCTCTCAGGCAACACTTCTCCTGATATCCTCATCCTCACAGGATAATTCACCACATCAGTTTTTACTTGATAAATTCACATTTGAGCTGCAGACATTGCTACCACTGCTGTTGTCTTGGATGCCATTGTGTTTTGCCTTGATGCCTGAGTTTGGCTTTCTAAATGTAACCTTATCACTTTACAGCAACTTTGGGCTGTGTTCTCAGCTTCCTCGCTCTTCTTTTTTTTTCTTTACAATTTGTTCTACATGTTTATTGAACTAAATAAGGAAAATGCACACAACTGTTGTAAGCTACAGTCCTGAACAAAGTTGAAAGTGAATAGAAAAATGATTATATATGCCTGTTAATAACTTTATAACCAATTGGAAATATTTGTAACAAAACACCTTTCTTTCACAATAATGAGCAGTGTAGCAGCATGATGGGTATTTCCAGTTGGCAGTGAGCACAAAAAATAAAACCCAGGAAGCATCATATTGTTATTTCATGTCGATACTAATATTGATGAATGAGGCTGCACTGTTAAGGTTTTACAAAGTGAACAAAAAATGTCAACACAAATCAGGCCAAAGCTTCTTTTATTCACAGCAAAACCTGCTCATTCAAAGCTTAGAGATTTACTGATTTGGACCAAATGAAAAAAAGAAATATATGCTAAAATTCACATTTGAAGGACTTGCTTATCTGTAGAATCACTAAATATAATTTTGTTTAGTTCAATAAAACTACATTAAATATTCTGATATAGGTCACAGTTTTGTTCAAGTGTTTTAACTTTCCCAGCTTAAATGGCATTCATCTTCATGCTCTTTCTGCTTTACATAATGTTTTGAGCAACACACAGAGTTGGTGTTTAGCACTATTGCTTCACAACTGGAAGGTCCTGGGTTGCATGTTCTTCCTGTGCATGCATGGGATTTTTCCAGGAACTTCATCTTTTTCATGCAGCTGAAGAAAATGCATGTTTATGTTTATTGGTTATCTGACATTCAGGAATCTTGAAACATTAATGACCAGAGTAAAGAAGGTGTTTTTGTTTGAATTATTTCCTCAGTTTGAATTGAAACCTAATGAAAGAGACAAATCTCTAACAGGCAAGAAAGCAGTCAAATGAGATAACATCACCAGAGGGAGTGCATGAACATTTAATGTGTTTAATCTTAAAATAAAGCTCAGTGGATATCATATATCAAACACCTTGACCCAAGTGCCACAGCAGTTAGTTTTTGAGATTTAGTTCAACTGTTTTTGTTTTGTTTTTGTTTTCATTTTTAAACAACTTCAAAACCCAAGTGATATCACATTAAATCAGATTTATATCTGTTATATAAAATCTCAATAAAATACACTGAAGTTTAAGTTTGTAAGCAGAGTAAACATAAAAAAAGTTTTAGTATAATTGAGAATTGTGTCAAAGGGCAAAAGAGCCAAAGTGGAGCCTCAAAGATCATAACAGAGTAATATTTAACCTATGGTCAGCAGGCTCCTCCAATTTTAACCCAATAGATAACCTGTGATCATTTGTCAAAAATGATATACTCCAAGCATTAAGTCAAACACAGATCTCTGTCAGTCAGGACTTGCTTAGAGGTTAGATATAAAAATTGGTTTTATTTGTCAATGTTATGAAGCAGAACTAGACTAATAGAAAACTTTACGAACAATTAAAAACAAGATAATGTTGTCCTTTATACTAGAAAAGTCCTAAATACACAGCAAATCTCTGTTTTATCATAATTAAACTCTTATTTATTTGTGCTGAAATTTGTTTTTAACTTTGGTCAGTTTGTTGGCAAAATTGACCCAGGAATTAAACATCTTTTATGCCTTTTACAGTCTCTTGAAAGGATTTTAAACAACCACTTCTACTGAAGTTTGGTTTCAGTGGGAAACTATTATTATAAGCTGGAGAATGACAGGTTAAGAAGAAAAATATGTCAAAACATATCAATGTATGTTGAAAGTACAAAAAGTAACATTGTAGGTACGCAAGGACCTGAACACAACTTTCTTTCTCTTAAGAACTTGAATGGAAACATTTGAAGCCACACAGCTAGATTAAAGGGTTGAGTGCACAGACTAAGGAAAATTTGATGAGGCATCTCCGTGAACTGGCATCTTGAACATCTGCTAACAAAGATAAATAGAGCAATCATACAGTTGTGGGCTGAATATGTCACATTCTATATTTAGAGATATGATGAGGGAAGTGTGGCATGCAGAGCATCATGCAGACTCTGAATGAAATGACTGCAGTGGGTTACTCATATGATTTGGACATTTGCTGTCAGTGTATAACATGAAGAGGAAATTCTATTAACATTCCATGTTTTTTTTATTTCCGGAAGCCAACCGAATCTTGGCAAATAGTCAAATTATTGTATCTATGCTGACTGTGATAGCTTTTTCTTGGAGAATTTGAGGATTCTTTAATAACTTGGTGTGTAAAAGGCCCTGACACTGTTATGGTTGCACACCTTTCCTCCTGCAGAAGTTGCTCTGCTCCACTAGGTTGCGCTTCATAACTCAGTAAAGCATATAATGTGAAAAATGTTTGAAATATCTTTACTGAGAGCCAAATTCTTCATTCCCTCCTGGAAATCCTGTTACTGTGTCCAGCTACCACTTTGCACTGTAGGTTTGAAATCGTTTCAAAATACAACACGACATCTGTCTGCATCCAGAGCTATTTAGGAGAAACAAAATGTGCAAAAAACAGCGTGACCACCTTAAGGGTGAAAAAAAAAAAAACGACTTGTGAAGTCCAAAATAGACTGACAACAACTGAGGATGTTAATTTTCAGTTGAGCTGACCCAACTATGCTCTCACAAACTGAAGGTGCGTACAGCCTCGGGAGAGAGATACCAGACATTCCTCACGTACTCAGTTCCTTACTCATCCATTTAGAGTCAAAACTATCCTGGCAGCATGCAGTGCTTTGAACTTAGTTGGTCAAGGGATGATGCTATGAGTTACAGAAATGCTGTAAGTAATACAAGAAGCCTCTGTTTATAAAAAAAGATACAGCGAAAACAATGACAATTGCTAAAAGGAACAACGCAGAGACATGTCAGAGACAAAGTTGTGAGATGTCTACAGCAGGATTAGGTTATAACATAATATCCTAAGATTTCAACATTTTTCTCAGTGTGAAATGCCATCCACCACCTGAAAACAGACTAATGTATTTCATGTGTGGATATGTTTCTATCCGTCCACCTAAACTGACAGAACAGGAGAGGAGAGCATTATTCGGAGAAACAGCCAAGAGGCCCATGGGCACTCTGGAGGAGCTGCCGAGATCTACAGCTCAGGTGGAAGAACCTCTCAAATAGATAACTATTATACAAATCTGTCCATTAAGGAAGAGTGGCAAGAAGAAAGCCATTGTTAAAAGAAATCCATCAGAGGTCCTATTTAATGTTTGCTGCGAGCAGGCAAGAACAAAAAATAACTATTTGGTAACATGAAGAATTATGAGTTTAAAGAAAAAAAAAAACACTGCTCATCACCCTAAAAACAATATCACCATGATAAAATATGGTGGCAACCTTTCTCTGGCAGGAACGAGGAAGTTGGTCAGACCTGATGGGAGGGTGGATTGATATAAATTCAGGGCATCCTGGAAAAAATCCTTGCAGGCAGCAAGACTTGAAAATAAATTTGTACAGATGCTCTCTGACCAATATGACTGAGCCTAAGCTATGTTATAAATTAGAATGGGCAAAAAATCAGATTCTTGCAACAGTAATTGCAGTAAAAGGTGGTTCTGCAAAAACATACATCATTTTCCATCAACTTCACAATCATAATATACTTAAAGTTGGTCCCATAATATCCCATAATATTCAAGTACTAGACATTGAAGTTTGTAGTTCTTAAGTGACAAAACTGGAAAAAGTTCAAAGGGTGT
This sequence comes from Girardinichthys multiradiatus, assembly GCF_021462225.1. Lineage (NCBI taxonomy): Eukaryota > Metazoa > Chordata > Actinopteri > Cyprinodontiformes > Goodeidae > Girardinichthys > Girardinichthys multiradiatus. The sequence continues at coordinate 47,400,797 of NC_061815.1, forward strand.
TCATAATTTTACAATTTATAATGTATACATGTAAGAACACGTTAGGACCATACAAATGGTAGTAAGGACAGTGATGATGGTTTGAATAACAGAATTTCTGAACCATTAATGAATAAGTGGAACTCTACACCTACTCCTAGCTTGTCCTTTGAAAATATTCCTCCAACGTCCTGCAGAAAAGGAAGGCCAAATGCAAGAAAAAGACAGCAAAGGGAAACCTTGACTTGGCTCAGCGTCTAAGTCCTGCAACAGAAAACAAAGAAATTAAATTAATTATTATTAATAAATTAATAATAACTTTGTTTGCCAAACACTTTCAAACAAAGAGCAGAGCAGTTACAGAAATACAATAAAACAATAAAACAGAACAGTGCTGTTTAATTTATGCTTTACAAACTTAAGCTTCAGCTTCTTCTAAACTTCACTGCAAAGATTTTGCTCCTGTCTTTAAAGGAAGAATGTACAGGAGGTGTGAAAAAATGTTTGCCCCCTTCCTGATTTCTTAGTGTCTTAAGTGTGTATTACATCATCAAACAAATTGAAATATTAGTCAAAGACAACATAAGTAAACACAAAATGCTGTTTTTAAATTAAGGTTTTTATTATTAAGGGAGAAATAAAATTTAAACCTACATGGCCTTGTGTGAAAAAGTGATGACCACACATTAAAACATAACTGTGGTTTATCACAACTGAATTAACTTTCTCTGGCCACACCCAGGCCTGATTACTTCCACAGCTGCTCTCAATCAAGAAATCACTTAAATAGGACCTGCCTGACAAAGTGAAGTAGACCAAAAGATCCTCAAGAGCTAACATAACCCAATAGCTTAAAATAGTTTTACAAACCAGATAAAATGCTTTAAGGTACATTGACTTACTGCTTCCATGTATTGTTTTTCAAATATGAGACACATTTCCACTTCATACTCCACACATACTGGGGTAGCTTCACCTCTTTAACCTCTATGAAGCAGGAGGAGGAAAGAATGCTTCTGAGCCAAGACATCAAATAAAAATATTCTATGATCAGTGTTTCCCATTCCTGAAGAAATGCAAACAGGAAAATGACAGTGGGCCAAAAAGGAAATGGCTGTGACCAGCCCTTGGGTGCGGCAGGTTCAGTCTAATGGCCACACAGCCTGTGACCTCAGGATGAGCAGGAAAACAGATACCTGGGTAAACCCCTGAAAAACACTGATACTGGGGTTCATGTTTTATTGTTACTTTTAACATGTTATTTTGCTTGTTTGGCCATCATCCATCTTTTAAATAAAAATTTACTTGAGCTGTGTAACCTCAGCATAAAAGCTGAAATGTGAACAATATTGTTACCAAGGTCTCTGTCGTTGTGTGAGTTCCACTAGATCCTATTTCTTAGAGAAAGAAGGATATTCTGCACAATAGCGTGCACTTATTTAACACTATAACTGTTCTTTAGGAGCAGGGAAACATTTAAACACAGTAAATGAGCGACACCTAGAGAAATTCAAATGCAGGTTAATGTACTGGCACAAAATGCAGTAGCTTGGGTCAGACCCAATCAAAGTGTTCAGTCTTAAAAGTAACATTTTATCATATTAAAGGCTGCACGGTGGCGCATGGTAGCACTGTTACCTTGCATCAGGAAGGTCCTGGGTTCAACTCCCGGCCGGGGGTCTTTCTGCATGGAGTTTGATTGTTCTCTCTGTGCATGCGTGGGTTCTCACCGGGTTCTCTGGCTTCCTCCGACAGCCCAAAAACATGACTGTTAGGCAAATTTGTCTATCTAAATTGCCCTTAGGTGTGAATGAGTGGGTGCATGGTTGTTTGTCCTGTACAGGTCCTTCTCAAAATATTAGCATATTGTGATAAAGTTCATTATTTTCCATAATGTCATGATGAAAATTTAACATTCATATATTTTAGATTCATTGCACACTAACTGAAATATTTCAGGTCTTTTATTGTCTTAATACGGATGATTTTGGCATACAGCTCATGAAAACCCAAAATTCCTATCTCACAAAATTAGCATATTTCATTCGACCAATAAAAGAAAAGTGTTTTTAATACAAAAAACGTCAACCTTCAAATAATCATGTACAGTTATGCACTCAATACTTGGTCGGGAATCCTTTGGCAGAAATGACTGCTTCAATGCGGCGTGGCATGGAGGCAATCAGCCTGTGGCACTGCTGAGGTCGTATGGAGGCCCAGGATGCTTCGATAGCGGCCTTTAGCTCATCCAGAGTGTTGGGTCTTGAGTCTCTCAATGTTCTCTTCACAATATCCCACAGATTCTCTATGGGGTTCAGGTCAGGAGAGTTGGCAGGCCAATTGAGCACAGTGATACCATGGTCAGTAAACCATTTACCAGTGGTTTTGGCACTGTGAGCAGGTGCCAGGTCGTGCTGAAAAATGAAATCTTCATCTCCATAAAGCTTTTCAGCAGATGGAAGCATGAAGTGCTCCAAAATCTCCTGATAGCTAGCTGCATTGACCCTGCCCTTGATAAAACACAGTGGACCAACACCAGCAGCTGACACGGCACCCCAGACCATCACTAACTGTGGGTACTTGACACTGAACTTCTGGCATTTTGGCATTTCCTTCTCCCCAGTCTTCCTCCAGACTCTGGCACTTTGATTTCCGAATGACATGCAGAATTTGATTTCATCCGAAAAAAGTACTTTGGACCACTGAGCAACAGTCCAGTGCTGCTTCTCTGTAGCCCAGGTCAGGCGCTTCTGCCGCTGTTTCTGGTTCAAAAGTGGCTTGACCTGGGGAATGCGGCACCTGTAGCCCATTTCCTGCACACGCCTGTGCACGGTGGCTCTGGATGTTTCTACTCCAGACTCAGTCCACTGCTTCCGCAGGTCCCCCAAGGTCTGGAATCGGCCCTTCTCCACAATCTTCCTCAGGGTCCGGTCACCTCTTCTCGTTGTGCAGCGTTTTCTGCCACACTTTTTCCTTCCCACAGACTTCCCACTGAGGTGCCTTGATACAGCACTCTGGGAACAGCCTATTCGTTCAGAAATGTCTTTCTGTGTCTTACCCTCTTGCTTGAGGGTGTCAATAGTGGCCTTCTGGACAGCAGTCAGGTCGGCAGTCTTACCCATGATTGGGGTTTTGAGTGATGAACCAGGCTGGGAGTTTTAAAGGCCTCAGGAATCTTTTGCAGGTGTTTAGAGTTAACTCGTTGATTCAGATGATTAGGTTCATAGCTCGTTTAGAGACCCTTTTAATGATATGCTAATTTTGTGAGATAGGAATTTTGGGTTTTCATGAGCTGTACGCCAAAATAATCCGTATTAAGACAATAAAAGACCTGAAATATTTCAGTTAGTGTGCAATGAATCTAAAATATATGAATGTTAAATTTTCATCATGACATCATGGAAAATAATGAACTTTATCACAATATGTCTATATTTTGAGAAGGACCTGTATGTGTGTCTCTGTGAGTTCAGCTGCAGGAAAGATGCTTGAAAGTAGTTTTCTAGATCTATGGTTTGGGAATTTCAAAAGAGCTGCAATGCTACCCTCTACTGGCTAGATGAGGGTAACACAGCTGCATTTCTACCGTTAAATATTGTGTAAACTCAATTTAAATAGAAAGTATGTCATAAAGAAGATAAACATATTTATTGTGGCCCTCACAGTGCAGAAGAAAGTGAAAGTTAACAGAGGTTTTAAACCGGCTTGTGATAAAATGACAAGAGCTAAAAGTCGTTGGGTTAGATAAGTTTAAAGTTTAAAATAGTTTTATAGTTCTCATTTTTGAAGCTTTTGTAGGTTAGTCATAGGTACTGTCAGTCTGAAGTTCAAAACAAAAAAATTAAACCTGATCCCGAGTCGGTCAGTTGATCACCTCACAGAGATGACTAGAAATGTTTTTTCTTAACAGCATGCATTTCATTACATCACTCTTATATATCATGGTTAAAATAACCTTATTAACATGACACATAAAGTGAAACTAATCTTTTTGATGTGCATTTGTATTCCGCCCCTCTGATTTTCATAGGTATGTTACTAATGGTATATCTCTCTCAGGTTTGCCCATTTAGGGCCTGAAATGTTGTATTTACTAATTAGGTGACCTCTGAGGGCAACTGTTTGCACTGTATTTTATTTGGGGTCTCATTGTAAAGGGGGCATGTGTTTCAGATTTTAATTTTTAAGGATTCTTGCCACTTCCTGCTTATTAGCTAGTTTGTGTTGGTCAGTAATATATACAATCCAACAATAATGCTCAGCAGTCTGCTTTGGGATACTAGATTCTGTAGTGGTCTGCTTTGTCTACTTAAAATATATCTCAAATCTAGGCTCTACTTTCTAAGGCTGTGTGTACATTCTTCTTCGGTTTCTATGAGTTTTCTGTGGGTACACCAGCTGTTTTGTCACAGTAGATACTGTACAAGTATTCATGAGCTATTCAGAATAGTGTAAAATTAGGCCCAATGTCCTAATATCTGCGCCCATACAACTGATTGCTGTTTAGTGTATTTACTTTTTACAACATTACTTTAAACATTAAAGAGCCATAATTGTTTTCTTTGCCTGCCAAGATTTTGCTATGTGCTTAATAAACCTCCTCTCATTCTGAAGATAGATGGCAAATATAAAAGATCATCTAGATAACTCTGTTCCCATTCTAGCATCTTGTTTGCTACTCTCTTGATCACTTGCCCTTACATTTCTATTCCAACATTTTAGGTTATTTTTCAAGCTTCAATGGTTTAAAAACATTCTTGCATCATGGTAGGCGTTAAAAAATAAAATGCTAACAGTGGGGATTGAGATTTCAAAAACACTATGGCTTGCATTAAAAATGCACCACACACTGAAGATGCTGCTTCCACAGACCACACATCCTGCATAAATACATTATTCTTACAGCTTTTTTAGAACTGTTGGGAATCAAATAAAAAAAAATTGCTAAAAGCCTTCCATCATTCAGGAATTTCAATATTTTGCGACAAAAGAGGTTGTATCCACAAAAACCTAAGCTATAACTATTTTGAAATATATGTCCCATACAAATATATAAGTCTAACAATTAATCTAGAGAAATGATAACTGCTTTTTAGAGTGAAAATGTCCATGTTCAATATTAAGTCTTATCACACCGAATGCAATGTTTAATTTATTTTTTATTTTTTGTGTCATAATTGGGGAAAAAAATGTTCACTTTACTAAAGTTTGTCAGAGCAGCCACACTCAGAGTCTCTGCTAGCTGTACCACACTCTCACTATAGAAGTGAAGAGACCCACGTGAACTCCTTGTGATGACAAAATGCGTCATTTACACCCACAGAGTGTCTTCTCTCTTGTTTCTAGACTCATGCAGTTTTCTGACACTATGCCTCCTCCATTGGGAGACTGGAAACTCAAAATATCTCGACCTCCTTGTGTCAGACTCCTCTTGCCTCACAGGGTAAGGCTCTCTGGTGGCCCAGCTGACAGTGACAAACTGACAATGGCTGAATGTTCCACTTCTCATCTATAATATATATTCAAAAAGTACTTGTTTGCCTTTTCAGGGTGAGAGGACAAAGCCAGTCTAAGGAAAACAGCTTCCTTTATGCTAATCTCTATACTGATGTTGGAATATGTGATAAAATGATGGACACACCCCCAGGATGATTGTCAAGGACAAATAACTGAACAGATTGAAATTGATTGGATGTACAAGCACATGCTGTATATAGTAACAAATCACAAAGTAAAACTAAATATGTATCATTGATTGAAAAGCAGAGAATTTTTGCCCAAGTTATGTTGGTCAGGTCACCTTTTCATCTACAAGACTGATTCAGTTTGGTCATGGACAGCCAGTCAAAGTCAGAGATGTCATTTAGTCCGCCTTTGCAGCAATAGTCCAAAATAAATATGAAATAATGAGACGGGACAGCCAGTTGTCACTACTTTACATGCATGATTTGACATAAATGCCTCATTACAGGAGCTGGTGAGGAATGTAAAATATGCGAACCTGAAAAGTAGATCTGACCTTGAGAAAAAGAACAGATTTAAACAGCTCACAGTTAAGTCTATAACACTGTGGATAGACATAAATGTTTTATGCTGTACAGATTCATGAGGTTAAATCATTTGGTAAACTATGTGTTTGAGAGCTCAAACTGGTCTTCAAACTCTCCATGAAAACAAACATTTTTACTGAGGTGGAAACAATGGTTTGAACAATAAGCAAACTGCCAATCTGAGGAAAAAAAGAAAACTAATGAAAAACAAGAAGGGGATCTGATTGAATTAAACTTTGCATGAGAATGAAATACATGAATAAATAAATAAAACATACTAAAGAACCTGAAATTAGTACTCCAAACAGTTTGTAATGTAAAGATTTACAACAATTTATTTAAGAAAAAAAGGTTGACAATATTTAACACTAAACTGTAAATAGTTTTGCAGAACCAATGTTAAACATACCAGTTGGTACATATATCCCCACGGAGCCATCACTACATGATGCCAATTTGTCCAATGATTGGTGTTCAGGCCACAAATGGACTAACATGTGATGTATGTTTGAACTGGATTGGTCCAATTTAAAATCTGTAATGTTAAGAAAACATGGGCTAACCGATGCTGGAATTATAATGTGAAAAAACATTTGGTGTCCAGGAGACTCTCAGGTTAACCTCAGAGCTGCTGCTAATTAAGCTTGTCATTCAAAGCGTTTCATCACTTCTCTCTCTCACCACAGGCTTGCTTCTCCAGTGAGACTAACAGCTGCTGCCGAAGGATGACACAACATAACATTTGGATGGTACAAAGTCAATCAAGGGCCTTCCTGCCTCCATCACATTCTCCAGGGAAGTGGGAAAAAAAATTACATTTTAGACATTGAGAAAACAGGCAGAAGTACTTAGTAAAAGAAAGAAAAAGAAAAACATTAATTAATGTGTAACAAAACAACTAAATGATTCTCAGGAATTTGCACATACTCCTCTAATATGGCTACAACTAGATATGATTAGATTGATACAAAAACTGTAAAAAAGGGAGAATGAGTGTGCCCCAGTTTTACTTTGAGTTGTTTTACAAACAAATAAGTTATACAGGTCCTTCTCAAAATATTAGCATATTGTGATAAAGTTCATTATTTTCCATAATATCATGATGAAAATTTAACATTCATATATTTTAGATTCATTGCACACTAACTGAAATATTTCAGGTCTTTTATTGTCTTAATACGGATGATTTTGGCATACAGCTCATGAAAACCCAAAATTCCTATCTCACAAAATTAGCATATTTCATCCGACCAATAAAAGAAAAGTGTTTTTAATACAAAAAACGTCAACCTTCAAATAATCATGTACAGTTATGCACTCAATACTTGGTCGGGAATCCTTTTGCAGAAATGACTGCTTCAATGCGGCGTGGCATGGAGGCAATCAGCCTGTGGCACTGCTGAGGTCTTATGGAGGCCCAGGATGCTTCGATAGCGGCCTTTAGCTCATCCAGAGTGTTGGGTCTTGAGTCTCTCAACGTTCTCTTCACAATATCCCTCAGATTCTCTATGGGGTTCAGGTCAGGAGAGTTGGCAGGCCAATTGAGCACAGTGATACCATGGTCAGTAAACCATTTACCAGTGGTTTTGGCACTGTGAGCAGGTGCCAGGTCGTGCTGAAAAATGAAATCTTCACCAGCAGCTGACACGGCACCCCAGACCATCACTGACTGTGGGTACTTGACACTGGACTTCTGGCATTTTGGCATTTCCTTCTCCCCAGTCTTCCTCCAGACTCTGGCACCTTGATTTCTGAATGACATGCAGAATTTGCTTTCATCCGAAAAAAGTACTTTGGACCACTGAGCAACAGTCCAGTGCTGCTTCTCTGTAGCCCAGGTCAGGCGCTTCTGCCGCTGTTTCTCTCTCACTGGAGAGAGTGATAATAATTGGTTTTATGTTTTGAAGGCAAGAAAGGATATTACCTACACAAACATTGTGAAAACACGGAGTACCTTGTTTAAGCAAAGCTGAGCCTGTGGAAGTTAAGGGCGATAAACTAGCTGCTTCTGTTGAGATAATTGACAACACTCTGAGTGGGCAGCTGACTTGGTCTTCAATGAGTTGTGTGTGTGCATGAGCATAAACAATGCATGTCGTGGCTACACAGTGGAAGTCAAAGTGATAACAGTAAACCACAGAATAAGCTTTCTTTGGACTGTCTGTAGTTTCAACTTCAGATGCTCTGGCTTTTTAACACATGGCACTAACACCACAACAAACAAAATCAACATATGTTGGTACTTTTAGATTTATGTGTTGTTTATGTGTTTGTGTAGGGGCTCAAGTACATTGAACATGGTCCAGTTTATTAATTCAACTAATGCTTCATCACTTCAAAATTTTAAGGCAACGAGTTACTTTGATTTTTTAAATTAGTTATACTTATCTAGGTTTACAGTGCAGCAGCAGAGCAAACATGACATAAAGTTTCAGTTACATGCCTCACTTCTCCTCTTTCAAGGAGAAGTGAGGGACATCTTGTGATGAAAAACATGTTTCTGTTTCTCTAAAACCCCTGTCAGTACAAATAAATAGAAACTTAAAGTAACTTAGAATAATAAAGAAATAGCATCAAAACTCTCTGTTGCCTTATCAACTCTTTTATTTACAAAATTACTCTTTATTCTGAAACAATTAAAGGACAAATGTTGAGTGGCAAAAAATCAGTTGGTGGAAAATATGCTACTCCAACCAGCAGTGGCACAATGTGACCTACACACTGACCTACATTTGCACATGTTGACAGGCTTCTGCAAAGTAATAAACACAAGCACAGTTTATTTTGAGCAGCCCTTGATACACTGCCCTGCTGCGGGCTGAAATTTCACTGGAAAACTAATGTGTTGACCTATAAATCCATCACTTTAAATCCATCTGGAAAAGAACCACTTACCTCTGGTTCCCAAATATTTTATCAATGCAGTAAATGGAAACAATAGTGTTAAACTGTATCTTACAAATCCGCCAACAATTGCTCAGTCCCATTACACCTCATTGTTCCTGTGGTTGCAGCATTAATGAACCATTAGTGAATGTATCACATCATCAGTTTGCTGCAGGATAGAAACAGATACTGATATAATGACTCATCTGCTAAATATGTACCACTCACAACAGTTTGTGCTGCCTCAAGTAAAACATGCTAGGCCCCAGCTGCTAATGCATTAAATATCATCCACTGAAAAAATGTTTTAAAGACGGGATGCAAAATGAGGAACTAATGATGATAAAGATTCAGATGACGTGAGGTAAGAAAAATTACTTTTAGTAATACGGAGGAGATGAAACAGGGTCTAGCAAACTGATTTCCAGTTGGTAATAAAAGAATGAAGATAAAAACTTTGGTGAACCATTAAAATAAATAAAGAAAAATATTCTACAGGCATAAGTTGACGAAACTGCAATATAGTTATTAAGTAAGTTTTTTCTGTCTTTATATATGTCATAGGTAAACCTGAGACCACCAGGCTGCAGTGTTGCTCTTCATTTTCCTTCAGTGAAGATCCCATTTAGTGGGGAGGAAGAGAAGGGAGCAGAACCGATTAAAGCAGTAATTTCTAGGGTCTGAATGGTAAATGAGCCGAAGGATACACACGTTGTAGGCAAGGCTTCAGGACGTGTTTGCCTTTGACAACGGACAACACACACCACAGAACATCCAAATCAACAGCACATGGAGACAATGTAGCAGTATGGGTAAGGGCTGATAGAGCAATAAATGTATATAGAAAAATGACTGCTCAGTGATTATAGTGGATGTATGGTGAAAAGTCTGCATTTTATCCAAGTTTAATTTTGGAAACATGCAGCATGCTGGTTTTGATACATATAAAGACATATGATTATGAAGATGTTGACTAGTTTAAAAAAACAATGGTAAAAACTTAAACATAAAGGCTGAGTTGAACAAAGATACTGTATTTTTACACTGGAGTCTGCTAACAGAAAAATAATACTTCTGCGTTAGCTTTACTTCATGACTTGACTTTTCCCCCAGTGTACCCTGGGATTGATCTGAGTCCCATGAAACCCTGAAAAGAGACAAACAACTATACATAAAAAATTAATAGGTCACAGTCTACAATGCAATTTTTTCATAAATTACATTTTTTTCTGGTTGGGTGAACTTTTCAACATCTTATAATCTTACAACCAAAAACATTTGCATTTTAGTTGGATTTTATTTTACAAACCAACACAAAGTTGCAAATAAATGTGAAGTGAAAAGAAAATAATACATGATTTTAATTTGTTTTAGAAATAAAAATCGGAAAAGTATGATTTCTATTTGTATTGTTTGCCGCCAAGGTATACATTTCAGAACCACCTTTCACTGCTCTAACAGCTGCACGTCTTTTGGACACCTGCACATTGAAATTTTTGCCCACTTCCTTTCTGACCAGATAAATAGCAGCTTCAAATTTGCTAAAGACACATGTCGTTTTAGTTTCTTTTGCCACAAATAGCATCTTGACAAAATACTTCAATGATGGTCTCATTTGAAACACCTTCTTCCACATGTTTTCTCTTTAAATGCCTTCCTTTTTGCAGGTCCTCCAGAGTTACCAGTAACCACTTGGCTGCTTCTCTGATTAATACTTTTCTTGGCCTGCTGGTCAGTTTAGAAGGATGGCCATGTTTTGGTAGCGTTTGCAGTTGAGCTTTTCATTTTAAGATTGGCATGATGTCCAAAGCTTGGGATAATGCTCAATACTCCAACCCTGATCTAAATCTCTAAACAACTTTCTCCCTGGCCTCTCTGGTGTGTTCCTTCTTGATGCTATGTGTTTACTAATGTTCTCTAAAAACCCTCAGATGGATTTATACTGTGACTAAGCCAAGAACAGGAGCTCTTGTTACTAGTAAGGTATCTTCTTTTAATTGTATTTATTGGTGTATGCACATCCAACCTTTCTCTTATTTATTAGTAAAATATGTGAAAACCATGCATCATTGTCCTTAATTTCACAATGGTGCAAAACGTCATGTTGGTGTATCATATAAAATCTTGAGAAAAGAATATCAAGTATGTGCTTATAACTTGACAAAATACGAAAAATGTTCAAGCAGTATAAATAAGTATGTATGTGGTTGTAGACCCAGCTTTTAGATTCAATTCAATTCAATTCAATTCAATTCGATTTAGTTTATTTATATAGAGCCAAGTCACAACACATGTCGTCTCAGGGCACTTAACAAAGTCAATACAATCAAGTCATACAGATTTCAAATCAGGTTCACACATTCAAAATAAGGAATGTATGTAAACCCAGCAGACTGCATCGAGTCAGCGACATTTACATCAGACGTTTTATGTAACAATAAAGAAAGACAAAATACCACAAAACAAAGCTGAGTTAAAATTATATTTCCATTCTTAAATGAAATTTTAAAGACTTTAGTATTGGCAGTGTGAAAAAGCATTCATTTAGACTGATAAGCCATGGTAAGACTGGCCTCTTAAAAAGAAAATAGGCAAGCAGAGAATAATCAGTCGCCTTGCTCACTTTGCTGTCCTCTCAAGCTGAAACTGTCTCTCATCCCTGCTCTCTCACCACCTACACATGAATTCAAGAGGATGTGCATACAAGCCTTGCTCTTTCTCTGGGGGAGCTTGATAAGCACAGTGGGAGATTGGAAATGGCTAAAGGACACATGTTTATGGTGTGCTACTATTGATGTATTTTCTAGGGAGAAGGCATTACTTAATCACTGAAATAGCACCAGACTCACCAATATAAATTGAATGCTCATGGAAAATATCCAATTATGCCAATTAATTGGTTGTGGTTTGATCTGATCTGAATAATTAGAATACATTATTATTATAACAACATTGAAACAGAACATTTTTAAATACCTAGCAATAATTAGATTATGTAGATTCCACTGCCTGTACCAGTCGACTAAGAGTAACTGGGTCTTCAGTCAATTAAATGATTTACAGAAGCGTTTCTACATGCTGATCCTCAGGTCCAACATGTTTTAGATTTTTCCCTGCACCAACACGCCTGATTGAATGCCCAAATTACTTCCTTACCACATCATCAAGTACTGGAGAGGCATGTTAATTGCCCCTCAATTTAAATCAAATGTGCTGATGCTACTCTTAGATTCTAAATTCTAACATGGAGGTCAATAAGTCCACAATTAGAAAGCACACATTCAAACAACATGCGAGTCAGTCAATCCTTATGTGCATGCTACTTTTCAAAGCCTACTTTATTGGGTTAGGGTTAGGGTTTATTTTGGATGACTTTGTGTACTTGTACATACCTGAGTTATAACGGTGTCTCATTCCGGGCCCTGAAACCCAGTGCCTATAGATGTGTCACTCCTCAAACATCTATTTCTAAATAACCATGCCTCCTCACAATGCCAACAAGTTTAGCAGAAACCTGTTAATTACAGTCAATTTAAATCAGGTGTGTTAATTAGGGGAACAAACAGGGTTTCTGAAGATTAAGAATGAGAAATGCTTAACAGAGCTATTTATAGCAACATAGACAACTTGACATTTTTCAAATTTCACTTGGCCATTATTGCTTCAAGTATCACGTCTGGCTCTGATGGCGAAAAAAGTGGGGAAAGAGCAAGGCTTGGTCCACAGGGACTCTGCAACCACCACCCATAAAGTTCATATAGTAACACATTATAACTCATTCATAAATATGCCAGTGGCAAACCATTAGTTTTAGATACTTTTTGGAATATGCATTATTTAGTTGCCTTCATTTTAGTTTGTGTGTTTTACAAAAGCAAAACTACCACACTATAGCTTTACATTTAATAAAAAAGTGTTGTGATTTTTTGGAAAATAAAAATTTCAAACATGTAAGTGTGTTCTACTGCTATTGTATTCAAGGCCATAGTGTACATACAAAGCTCTTTGTGTCATTGACAAAATAAAATGGCTTTTAAAAGTATTTAGACCTTATAGCAATGAACCATATGTCTCAGAACTACAAGCTTTAATGTGTTGTGTTGGAACTTTGAATTGGTTTGTCACATACAGTTCCAACACAACACATTAAAGTACTGGATACTTGTAAAAGTAGAAAAATTGAAAAAATGGTTTTCAATTTCTGTAACAAAAAATACTCTTAAAAATGTGATGGGCAGCTCTCTTTACTCTGATTCCCTTAAATAAAATCAAGGGCAACCAACTGCCTTCACAGTTCACAAATGTGTTAATAATTTCCAATTTGGTTGTTATTTGATCTGAGTATAAATACAACTGTTCTGTTTTTGGCCTCAGAGGTTTGTTAGAGAAAATTAGAGAACAAACAGCATGATGAAGATGGGGAAACACTGCAGACAGGTCAGGGAGAAAGCTGTGGAGAAGTGTAAAGCAGGGATAGGTTAGAAAACAATTTTCCAAGCTTTGAACATCTCATGGAGCTCTGTTTAATCCATCATCTGAACATGGACAGAGGATGGAAGAAAACCTATTAGAGGCTGGCAAAACTCTGAGGCTTGAGTCAGAGTTCCCCTTTAAAAGGACAACAACCCTCAACATACAACCAGAGATAAAATTGAATGGTTTAGAAAAAAGCTTATTCATGTTTAAGAATGCCCTGGAGAATTTCTGACAAGACATGATGATTGCTGTTCACAGATGCTCTCCGTCCAATTTGTCAGAGCTTGATTTAATTTGCTGGTAAAGACATACCCCAAATGATCTGCTGTTGTAATGGAGTTTAAACGAAAATTCAGAATTAAAGACTCACCTTCACCGCCTCCACCTTCCAATGACTCTTCTGTGCGTCTCCCGGCCTTCCAATCAGCATCTTGTCCATCTGATTCTCCATCCAATCACCTTCCGACGCCTTGTTTTTAAAGGACCTTCAGCGGTGTTCATCCTCGCTTGTCAGCTGAGCTCATCCCTCCTCCAGCCCACGTCCACCATCTTCCTTCACATCTACTCCTGGCTTCCTCGCTCCCTGGCCGCCAATCCACCACCAGTGTCGGATCAGGGGGAAGACATCTCTAAATCTAAGCCTTACGAATGATCATCTTAGCTCATGTCATTCTTAGCATTCATGTCTTCCTTCCAGGTCCGAGCACCAAAGAAATAACCATGTAATTTCTCATCATTAAAACTTTTCTAATTGCCAACCCTTTCTTTGTGAGTCTTTTCAGATTGAAATTGCAGTGAAAAGGTGTTTCTGCAAAGTATTGACTCAGGGGGGACTAAACACAAATGCCCACCATACATTTCAGACTTCTGTTTGTGAAAACCATTGAGACTTAACAATTATGTGTAATTTTGTGTTGCCGTATCACATAAAGTTCTACTTAAATACATTGAGGTCTGTGTAATAATAAATGTGAAGAAGTCAGAGGCATCAAACATGACAGCTAAGTTCTGGTAAGAAAACTATTGATGCTTGAGTGTTTCCAGCTTTTGAAAAGAACACTTAGATATCTAGAAGCAGCATTGATGAGGTTAACGATTTCCAAATAATTACCGTGTTGTGTTTCCTGGGGTCTGCTTCAGACACCATATTTAAAATGTACAAAAGTAATGATGTGTTTCTCATTTAAATAAAATGTTATTACAAGAACTGTTCAGTATCAGTTAAAATTTCCAGAAGAATTATTGGCAGCCACTTCCAATGCTTTGCGCAACTAATTCACAAACTTTCCTGTTGAGCAACTATTTAATGCTGATTATGATTGTACATGTTGAGCTAACTACTAATTTCCTCATTTGTAACTTTCTGTATTTTAAAATTTTGTACAGCCATTTAATTCAGCCTTTTGAAAGCTATATTAAGGGTGACAAAATACTTTAGAACACCTGCAGAGAACTCTGCAGGTTAATGCCAGTTTCTCAGAAAAATAGACGGCTTTACATCACAGAAACAAAAGAAAAATCTCTTTGATGCAATACACACTTTACCACAAAGGTAAAGAAAGCACACACCATGTTGCAAGTTTCCTGACATGTACCTGTTTCTATCCTGCAAATAAGGATGGTGAGTTTCTTAGGTACTGGGGTGATGGTACAGCATTTGAAGCAGGAGGGAACCTCACACAGGTCCAGTGACTTGTTGAAGATCTCAGCGAAGATTGGTGCCAGTTAGTCAGCACAGGCTTTCAGGGATGATGGGGAGACTTTATCAGGTCCTGAGGCCTTCTTTGTTTACAGGCACTGAAAGATCAATATAGATCTTCCTCTGAGATCCTAAATGCAGGCAGAGAGTCTGAAGGTAGAGGGGTCATTGGTGTATGGCAAGAATATGTGTCTGACTGGAATGTGGAGGAGTTGGGTTGAGGTGTGAACTGTTGCTTCTCATACCTGCAGTAGAAGCCATTCAACTGATTTGTCAAGCGAGGATTCTGCTCAGGGTTGGGGGAGGGGCTACTGTAGGCTGTCAGGTTTTTCACATCATTCCATAAAGCAGACGCGTCTCCATCTGAAAAGCTTTTCTTTAGCTTCTCACTGTAGTTTCTTTTTGCTCCTTTGATCGCCTTGGTCACTTGTTCCTGGCCTGCTTAGACAGGGCCTGGCCCCCACCGCTGTGGGCCTCTTTCTTATATCTGCGCAGCTGCCTCAGCAACAAACTTCACCAGTTAGACATTTCAAACTCAAACACAAACATTACCTTCTTAAAGGCTTTTAGAACAACAAAAATGGCTCTAAAGTTATTTAAATACATGTGAAAATGTCTAAAAAGTTTTATTAGTCCTTTACATGACATTGCTTTGGTACAATAGCAGCACTTATGAAACACCAAAAACAAAAGTAAGCTAATCTTGATCATTAGAAAGTCTAATGGCTGATGGCAAGAAGGACTTCCTGCTGCTTTCTGTTCTGTCTTGAGGTAAAATCAGTCTGTGACTGAAAGTACTCCTACTGCATTCCTTTCTCTTACAATTTTCCATCAAAAGCCCCCGACTGCCAAAATCTTACCTGTTTTAAACAGGACTGAAACACACCGGAACCAGAATCATTCTGCACTATTAGAGAATAGGTTAATGTAAACAATGCAATCTAAAAAATAAATAAATAAAAAATAAATAAACAGGAACAATCTAATTTGCAAACTCATCCACACAAATAACTGTTTTGCAAAACACAACATTTCATAGAGTACAGCTCAAAATGTTGCTTTAAATAGAACAAATAATACTTTACAAAAAGAAAACCCTCCATTTGGTTGTACCTGATGTCATGACGTCATGAACTTATATAAACAGGAAGCGCTGGGCCAACCCCACCTATACACCTGTCCTGGGTGTAGGATCTGAACAATATGGAGAAACATGAAAAAAAAAAAAATCATGTACTAGAAATTTACTGGTGTTTAGGAAAATTCAGATTAACTAATAATTGAATAGTGTTTACCAACATATACTTGTGTGTAAATTGTAACATATTGCCACCGCAAACAAACTGGACAGTGTGTAAAGCAAAGTTACAACAGGACTGTTGGGTTATAGCACTATGAATAACTATAAAATCAGATGCAGTAAATTACAAATATGTATAAGGGACAAGTGGTGAATAAATATATTCTCAGTCACTTTGTCACAGATACACAATGAAATACACAATATGTCAGTGAGTTGAAAGACTTATCCAGAGTAACAGTTATCAAAACGTTTTACCCACAGTTAGACAAGTAGGGTTCTCTTCTACTTTCTAACATCACATCATAGATCATATCTGTTCTGGGGTGGAATTTAACTTTTAAAAGGGCTAAATACATGATTCGTTTTCTACTGAGAATATTATTCAAATTCAATGGAGTGGGTGCCAGCAAGTCCTAATTATATGATGAAATTTCTGTCTTCTAGCCCACTCCTGTTGTTTCAGCTCCAGCAGCAAAAACAAAAATTATGCTACTGAAAAAGGAGAAGAAAAAAATTGTGAGAAACACATTTATCACTGCAGCTTTTTATTAAGGAACACATTTAGACAAATTCTGTCATACAATGATAAATTTGGTCCACTTGCTTTCTTTTTTTACCATTTCCTCCTTTTATGTGTGCATGATCTTTCAGTAACTATAACTCACTTGAGTACAAGTTATAAAAGTCAGTTTCTTATGCAACATTATACACTGAAACAACAGCAACAAAAAGTAGGTCAGTTTAAACTCTCTCTTAGTTTAAATGTCACTCATTGCCCTATTACAGTTTTCTGTCTACACATACTGTTGTTACACGTTTGGTCATTTATTTAAGCTGCCAATATATGTATAACTTCCCATTTTGTTGTTTGAGGTGAACCTTGATTGATTTCAATTATGCTACATGTCCACAATAAAAACGTTATTAATTCAAATTCAATTCAATTCAAAAATACTTTATTAATCCCAAAGGGAAATTAAATGTTGTTATAGCTCATATTATGTAGGTTTCTTCAAAGAGCCATTGTAGATGCTGATGGCTGTGGGCAGGAAGGATCTCCTGTAGCGCTCCGTCTTACAGCAGATCTGAAGAAGCCTCTGACTGAAGACACTCTGTTGTTGTAGGACAGTCTCATGAAGAGGATGCTCAGAGTTCTCCATAATGTTCTTCATTTTATGAAGAATCCGTCTTTCCACAATGATCTCCAGAGGTTCCAGAGGAGTCCCCAGAACAGAGCCAGCCTTTTTTATCAGCTTGTTGAGCTTTTTTAAGTCCCTGGTTCTGATGCTGCTTCCCCAGGAGATGATGGTAGAAGAGATCAGACTCTCCACAACAGACTTATAGAAGATATGCAGCATCTTGCTGCAAACACCAAAGGACCTAAGCTTCCTCAAGAAGTACAGTCTGCTCTGTCCCTTCTTGTAGATGGCTTCACAGTTGCATCTCCACTCTAGTCTGTTGTCCATGCTCACATCAAATTTACTTGATCCACATTTAAAACCTTTCTTCAAAGCTTCAGGAGTCCAATAGAGTCTTATAGGGCAATGTTGGCGGCAGCAGTAGGGGTTCGTCCTGTAACTGGTGGGTTGCTGGTTTGACACCCCCGCACGGTCCGTCAGTCATTGTGTCCTTGGGCAAGACACTTCACCTGCCTTGCCTGCTAAACAAATGGGAAGTGGGAATTACTGCATTTTTTGCAATCAAAAAATCTAAGGCAACTAAAAAGTTTGAACACCAACCTTTTCACTCCATCTGCATTGGAGGGATGCCAAGTCAAAGATAATATTTCCTGTAGAGCCTCAGAGCTTCAAGGGGACAATGAGATGAAATGAAAACTTAATATCGGCCCTCAGGGGAACTACTACCAGATGTACACGACAGATGAGCGTTTGAGCCATTTAATGTCACCTCCCACACACACACATATGTACATAGTCACTCCCAGAAGCCTCTTGACATTAAACATCATGCATTTCAACATCTAACCTTGTGCAGCTTTTTAGAAAACTGAATTAAAAAGAAAGATGTCAAGCTATTGTAATATACATAAAAATGCATCTGTTCACTGTGGTACTGCTGCTCCCCCTTGGGTACCACTTCAGCCAAAGCATGCTGTAGGCAGCGCTGAGCACTCCTGACAGCTAACAGTGTGACTCACAGTTGCTCAGTGTCACAGGGGTCCAATCTTATTTTCATGCTTGAATAACACTACCAGTCAAAGATTTGGACACACCTACTCATTCAGTGGTTTATGTTTGCTACATAATTATACATACTTTTCTTTCATAGTTTTGATGTCTTCACTATGTATCTACTATGTAGATGTAATAGAAATAAGGACAAGCCATTGAACGACAAAGGTGTGCCCAAACGTTTGACTGATTGAGTAGGTAAGAGCCTACCATGAGAGATTAAGAAATAAATACATTGCTGCATATTGTGCTTGGATACAGGAACTTTAGATAATGTCAGTTTGGATCACAACCTCTGTGCCCTCGTACTCGTCGTCTTCCGCTTATCCGGGCCGGGTCGCGGGGGCAACAGACTCAGCAGAGACGCCAAGATGTCCCTCTCCCCAGACACCTCCTCCAGCTCCTCCGGGTGGAGCCCGAGGCGTTCCCAGGCCAGCCGAGAGACATAGTCCCTCCAGCGTGTCCTGGGCCGTCCCCGGGCCTCCTCCCGGTGGGACATGCCTGGAACACCTCCCGAGGAAGGCGTCCAGGAGGCATCCGGTATAGATGCCCGAGCCACCTCAACTGGCTCCTCTCGATGTGGAGGAGCAGCGGCTCTACTCCGAGCCCCTCCCGGATGGCCGAGCTCCTCACCCTATCTCTAAGGGAGTGCCCGGCCACCCTATGAAGGAAGCTCATTTCAGCCGCTTGTATCCGGGATCTCGTTCTTTCGTTCATGACCCAAAGTTCATGGCCATAGGTGAGGGTAGGAACGTAGACAGACCAGTAAATTGAGAGCTTTGCTTTTCGGCTCAGCTCTCTCTTCACCACAACGGAACGGCACAGTGCCCCCATTACTGCGGCAGCCGCACCAATCCGTCTGTCGATCTCCCGCTCCATTCTTCCCTCACTCGTGAACAAGATCCCGAGATACTTAAACTCCTCCACTTGAGGCAGGAACTCTCCTCCAACCTGAAGAGAACAAGCCACCATTTTCCGGTCGAGAACCATGTTCTCTGACTTGGAGGAGATGACCTTCATGACCACGTCATCTGCAAAAAGAAGAGACAAAATCCACTGGTCCCCAAACCAGACCCCCTCCGGCCCTTGGCTGCATCTAGAAATCCTGTCCATAAAAGTTATGAACAGGACCGGTGACAAAGGGCAGCCCTGCCGGAGTCCAACATGCACTGGGAATAGGTCCGACTTAGTCCCGGCAATGCGGACCAAACTCCTACTCCGCTTGTACAGGGAGCGGATGGCCCCTGATAAAGCGCCCCCGATTCCATACTCCTGGAGCACCCGCTACAGGGCATCATGAGGGACACAGTCGAATGCCTTCTCCAGGTCCACAAAACACATGTGAACCGGTTGAGCAAACTCCCATGAACCCTCGAGCACCCTGTAGAGGGTATAGAGCTGGTCCAGTGTTCCATGGCCGGGACAAAAACCACACTGCTCCTCCCGAAGCCGAGGTTCGACTATCGGCCGGACTCTCCTCTCCAATACCCTGGCGTAGGCCTTACCAGGGAGGTTGAGGAGTGTGATCCCCCTGTAGTTGGAACACACCCTCGGACCACCACGCCAGTCTGCTAGTCTAGAGGCACTGTCCCCGACCACCACGCAATGTTGAAGAGGCGTGTCAACCATGACAGCCCAACAACATCCAGAGATTTGAGGTACTCAGGGCGGATCTCATCCACCCCCGAAGCCTTGCCACTGCGGAGCTTTTTAACCACCTCGGTAACTTCAGCCTGGGTGATGAAAGAATCCAACCCCGAGTCCCCATCCTCTGTTTCCACCACGGAATGCATGATGGCAGGATTGAGGAGATCCTCGAAGTACTCCTTCCACCACCCGATAATGTCCTCAGTCGAGGTCAGCAGCCTCCCACCCCCACTATAAACAGTGTTGGCGAAGCACTGCTTCCCCCTCCTGAGGCGCCGGACGGTTTACCAGAATCGCTTCGAGGCGAACCGGTAGTCCTTCTCCATGGGCTCACCAAACTCCTTCCAGGCCCGAGTTTTTGCCTCTGCCACAGCCCGGGCCGCAGCACGCTTGGCCTCACGGTATCCATCAGCTGCCTCAGGAGTCCCACAAGCCAACCACAGCCAATAGGACTCCTTCTTCAGCTTGACAGCATCCCTTACTGCCGGTGTCCACCACTGGGTTCTCGGATTGCCGCCGCGACAGGCTGCGCACACGGCCGCAGCTACGGGCAGCAGCATCGACAATAGATGCGGAGAACATGGTCCACTCGTACTCTATGTCTCCAACATCCCCCGGGATCTCGTCAAAGCTCTCCCGGAGGTGGGAGTTGAATACATCCCTGGCCGAGGGCTTCGCCAGGCGTTCCCAGCAGACCTTCACTATGCGCTTGGGCCTGCCAAGTCTGTCCTGCTTTCTCCTCCTCCAGCGGATCCAACTCACCACCAGGTGGTGATCAGTGGACAGCTCAGCCCCTCTCTTCACCCGAGTGTCCAAAACATGCTTCCGAAGGTCTGATGATACGACAACAAAGTCGATCATCGACCTCCTGCCTAGGGTGTCCTGGTGCCAAGTGCACTGATGGACACCCTTATGTTTGAACATGGTGTTCATTATGGGCAATTCGTGACTAGCACAGAAGTACAATAACAAAACACCACTCGGATTCAGATCGGGGAGGCCATTCCTCCCAATCACGCCTCTCCAGGTGTCACTGTCATTTCCCATGCGGGCGTTGAAGTCCCCCAGCAGAATAATGGAGCCCCTGGAGGGGCACTATCCAGCACCCCCGACAGGGACACCAAGAAGGCCAGGTACTGCACACTACCGCTCGGCCCGTAGGCCGAGACGACAATCAGAGACTGATCCCCAACCCGAAGGCGCAGGGATACGACCCTCTCATCCACTGGGGTAAACCCCAACACGAGACGGCTGAGCAGAGGGGCAACAAGCAAACCCACACCAGGGTTTACTTGGTTTCAATTCATTTCAGTTTATGTATATAGCGCCAATTCACAACACATGTCATCTCAAAGCACTTCACAAAAGTCAGGTACATACATTCCAATTAGTCCTAACCATCAGTGCAGTCAGATTCAGTTATTTATTCAAATTGGAAGTTTTTCTATCTAAGGAAACCCAGCAGATTGCATCCAGTCAGTGACTTGTAGCATTCACTCCTCCCGGATGAGCATGTAGAGACAGTGGACAGTCACTGGCGTTGACTTTGCAGCAATCCCTCATACTGACCATGCATTTAGCGACAGTGGAGAGGAAAAACTCCCTTTTAACAGGAAGAAACCTCCAGCAGAACCAGGCTCAGTGTGAGCAGCCATCTGCCATGACTGACTGGGGGTTAGAGAGAACAGAGCAAAGACACAAAGAGAACAAAGAAGCACTGATCCAGAGGTACTTTCTATGGGAAGGAAAAGTAAATGTTAATGGATGTAGCTCCTCTAGTCGTTTCAGCTAGAAAGAAAGAACAGATAAACTCTGAGCCAGTTTTCAAGGTCTGAAAGAGAGCTCATATAATTAGTTACAGTAAAAGCTCAGTCAATTGCTATATCTGGGAGAGAGAAAGGGTTAAACACTGAAAGACAGGGCCATGTGGATCATCAGTAGAAGGTGAGCATTAAGTTGTTGCCAGCAGAAGCTTGGATGATGCCTCTCTCCAGAAAGGTGTCACAGGTAGACACAGAGTCAGGCCAGGTGTAGCTTCTAGGAAGAGAAAAGAGAGAGAACAAAGTTAAAAGCTGAAATAACAGCAAATAATGCAAAATTGGAGAGTAGTGTGAGAATATTGCGAAGAGGGTGAAAGTGGTCATTATGTCCTCCAGCAGCCTAAGCCTATAGCAGCATAACTACAGAGATAGCTCAGGATAAACTAAGCCACTCTAACTATAAGCTTTATCAAAAAGGAAGGTTTTAAGCCTAGCCTTAAAAGTAGACAGGGTGTCTGCCTCACGGACTAAAACTGGGTGCTGGTTCCACAGGAGAGGAGCCTGATAACTAAAGGATCTGCCTCCCATTCTACTTCTAGAGACTCTAGGAACCACCAGTAAACCTGCAGTCTGAGAACGAAGTGCTCTGTTAGGAACATATGGAACAATCAGATCTCTGATGCATGATGGAGCTAGATCATTAAGGGCTTTATATGTGAGGAGGAGAATTTAAAATTATATTCTGGATTTAACAGGGAGTCAAAGAAGGGAAGCTAAAGTAGGGGAAATATGATCTCTCTTGGCGCTATATAAATAAAACTGAATTGAATTAAATTGAATTAGGGCACTTTTCAGCAGCGGTGAGCCATCATGGCATAAGTGGTCTTAGTAATAATAAGTAAATAAATAAATATCAACAAATAATATAATGATAATTTTATCACCAAACTAAATTCAAATGATCAGGGTAAAGCTTCTATGAACTATAATCATGCACTATGAAGTTTTTTTTTTACGTTTTGAGCCTGAGATTTATGCCTTACCATGATTTTGTAATAGGACAAAAAAAAGGCCAATATTTTGGGGTATCTCTGTTTACTCTTCTAAATATCTTCAGCTTTAAGTTGAAGATATTTAATTCTGTTATTTAATTCTGTTTAATGGTTTTATCAGCCAATCATATTTTGATTTTCAGGCAGTGGGCATTTTCTACACCGGTGTGAGGTATTTTAGCTAGCCTAATGTTGCTTATCTTGGAAGACAAAGCTATACAGGTCCTTCTCAAAATATTAGCATATTGTGATAAAGTTCATTATTTTCCATAATGTCATGATGAAAATTTAACATTCATATATTTTAGATTCATTGCACACTAACTGAAATATTTCAGGACTTTTATTGTCTTAATACGGATGATTTTGGCATATAGCTCATGAAAACCCAAAATTCCTATCTCACAAAATGAACATATAATTAAAAGGGTCTCTAAATGAGCTATGAACCTAATCATCTGAATCAACGAGTTAACTCTGAACACCTGCAAAAGATTCGTGAGGCCTTTAAAACTCCCAGCCTGGTTCATCACTCAAAACCCCAATCATGGGTAAGACTGCCGACCTGACACTGTCCAGAAGGCCACTATTGACACCCTCAAGCAAGAGGGTATGACACAGAAAGAAATTTCTGAACGAATAGGCTGTTCCCAGAGTGCTGTATCATGGCACCTCAGTGGGAAGTCTGTGGGAAGGAAAAAGTGTGGCAGAAAACGCTGCACAACAAGAAGAGGTGACCGGACCCTGAGGAAGATTGTGGAGAAGGGCCAATTCCAGACCTTGGGGGACCTGCGGAAGCAGTGGATTGAGTCTTGAGTAGAAACATCCAGAGCCACCGTGCACAGGCGTGTGCAGGAAATGGGCTACAGGTGCCGCATTCCCCAGGTCAAGCCACTTTTGAACCAGAAACAGCGGCAGAAGCGTCTGACCTGGGCTACAGAGAAGCAGCACTGGACTGTTGCTCAGTGGTCCAAAGTACTTTTTTCAGATGAAAGCAAATTCTGCATGTCATTCGGAAATCAAGGTGCCAGAGTCTGGAGGAAGACTGGGGAGAAGGAAATGTCAAAATGCCAGAAGTCCAGTGTCAAGTACCCACAGTCAGTGATGGTCTGGGGTGCCGTGTCAGCTGTTGGTCCACTGTGTTTTATCAAGGGCAGGGTCAATGCAGCTAGCTATCAGGAGATTTTGGAGCACTTAATGCTTCCATCTGCTGAAAAGCTTTATGGAGATGAAGATTTCATTTTTCAGCACGACCTGGCACCTGCTCACAGTGCCAAAACCACTGGTAAATTCAATTCAATTCAAATTCAAAGATACTTTATTGATCCCCGAGGGGAAATTAGAATTCCAGTACAACCCATCCAAACATACATCATGACGCAAGACAAGGGGGGACGGGTCACCGAGGCTTTGCTGCCCACTCACAGGCGCTGCCCTTGCTAGATGAGAAAAGAGGCCACATTAGGTAAGTAGAGGGAAGAAAAATCATATTTCACACTTTATCCTTAGCAGGATACAGTCTGAGATTGCAAAAAACCTCAGCACAAAGAAGCAACAGTTGACAAAACAACATCATGCCAGGAATGGTGAAGGTGGTGTGAGGGGGTGCATATGTTTATCTTGAGCATGTGTGTGTGTGCTTGTGAGTGTGTGCAAGTAAGTCCATGAAGCACTGTCACAGAGGTCATTGTCCTTGATGATACGTTGGAATGTTCATCAACCGGCCACAAAGTTCTGGGCAGGTCCACAGATGTTCTCAGGGAAGGGAGGGGGCAGAGGGAGCAGATCGTCATGTTTACATAACTTCCAGGAGAAGTTGAAGATAGCCAGCTATCAAGGCCGTGCAGGGGAGCCAGATTCAGAAAAACACTAATTATTTGGGTTAGGCTGACTCTTAATTTTCCGTCAGCCTTGAGAGTCTCGCTGGTGCTTCTCAAAGGCGAATCCAAATAGCCAAATTCCTGGTCTTTCGCCAGATCCGAGCGAACAACTTTCTCCAAGATTTATCCCATTTCACCCCTGAGTCCAGGAACCGCAACCTGCCTGCGATCCTAAGGATCACATCCAGTCTGCGATTCAGCTCACGTAACATCTCAGTCTGAGTGTTGATCACTCTGAAGATCCCATCACACATGCCAGGCAGCCTTACAATGGCCAGAACAGCTGCTGACATTCTCCGAATTTCTCGATATGCCAGGTAACCGCTGACTCCAAAAAGCAGAAATCCTGATATCAAACATCCAATTATATACACATCTTCCACATCCTCAACTGACATTATCGACAAACACACAATCCTCCACTTCTGCCAGGAGTCCGTCGTGTATCCAGAGAAAAACGTCCAGTCCGGACAAGTTGGGTTCTCCTTCACCCGGTCTTCTCCTCGAGAAAATTTGATCAATTGCATTGAGAGGCCAGCTGACCAAATCCATAACTAAGAATTTGGAAGATATGCAAAAAGAGGCTCCAAAGACAAGACACAGAGCTGAAGCAGGGCAGATATGGGAGGGGGTGGGAGACAGAGAAAAAGCGTCCTCCTCCACTGAGAGCAGAAAGAAAGAATGGTTTACTGACCATGGTATCACTGTGCTCAATTGGCCTGCCAACTCTCCTGACCTGAACCCTATAGAGAATCTGTGGGATATTGTGAAGAGAACGTTGAGAGACTCAAGACCCAACACTCTGGATGAGCTAAAGGCCGCTATCGAAGCATCCTGGGCCTCCTTAAGACCTCAGCAGTGCCACAGGCTGATTGCCTCCATGCCACGCCGCATTGAAGCAGTCATTTCTTCCAAAGGATTCCCGACCAAGTATTGAGTGCATAAGTGTACATGATTATTTGAAGGTTGACATTTTTTGTATTAAAAACACTTTTCTTTTATTGGTCGGATGAAATATGCTAATTTTGTGAGATAGGAATTTTGGGTTTTCATGAGCTGTATGCCACAATCATCCGTATTAAGACAATAAAAGACCTGAAATATTTCAGTTAGTGTGCAATGAATCTAAAATATTGAATGGGTGAGTCACTAGTTTAGACACAATAGTGAATATATAAAACACCAAGCAGCTTTCTTTCTTGCTAGGTAAAATCTTTATACTTTGAAAATCTCATCTCCCTTAATGTTTGGTGCAAGCTAAGAGGATCATCAAAGGTAAATTTTCTCACTGTTTTAGGCATCTCCTTTAACCACAAAACCCCATCCTCGGCTACACGTGAATGAAGCTCAAAACTGCTTCATTGAAGAATTCATTTGGTAATAAGAAAAAAACCTTACAGCCTGATGTCAAGAGACAGTAAATTAGGTTTGTGGGTGCTAAGGAAGGTCGAGTATATTAAGATGGATTTTGAAATGACTTATGAATTAAATGCTATTTCTTTTCACCTCAATGGAATTAAAAGTTTACATCATAGTCACCGTGCTCCAAATCTTAACCCTCTTACCTGTATTTTAATGTGTGGAAAGTAGATGAAATAAAAAATGAGCGCACAATGTGAATCCTTTATTCCAAAAGTCACTTTAAAGAACAACTAGAAGCTACTTTCTGAAAAGCTGTGGACAGATAAGAATAATTTTGTGCTTAATTTTTAAAGATGTATTTTTTTCCTAACTTCAAACAATGATGTTCTCAGAAATTAATTCAAGTTAACCTGGGATTATTATTACCTTGCAATTAACCTAAATTGTCATTCTTCATCTTCTTAGTTTCAAACAACACTTTTTGACAATAAACACACATAGTTTTTTTCACTGCTGATAATTAGTTTGATCTGTAATTTTCATTATTTTTATTTGCTGATATAAATGTACTGAAGAAAACCAAACTGAAACTATTTTATATGCAAACACTAATTTAACAAGAATGATTGAACAACATTTAAGACATTAAGATGTTTAATAAACTCCCAAACTTATTTAAAAATATTTTATAATAAAAAGAAATTATGCCAATATGTCTTCAGTAAGCCTTTAATATATACTTCACTGTTATTTGGTCAGTGATGACTAAAATGGGATTTATTTTTAGGAGACACTTCTGTAAAGCCAGTTGTTGGTGTATTGCATGTGTTCCAAATGCAGTATGTGCCAGTTTGCTGGTTGGCATAAAACAAACATGGCAGCAATAAACATCTATGATTGTTTATACATGGCAAGAAGTCTGGTAAATTTCGAGTTAGTGACCATCAAAATGATTGATATCAATATAAGAAATAAAACAAATACATTTATGATAAAACATGCATCATCTTTATAAGACTGAACATGAGAAAGTTAGACATCTGTATTCCTGTGACACCCACGTGTAAAACTATAGTATCCGTTCCCTGTAATGAAACGTGTGATGGAACATGAGAGTTCTCCAACTTTGCTAAAACTGCTGTGGTGAGATTTTCATGGTTCATTAACTTGTCTGCAGCATTTCCAGGTATGTGGGGCAGCTTTGAAGAGCCTGATAATACCACAGTTGCTCACCAATGTTGCGTGGTCTGGATGTTCCAGCATGGATTAAGCAACAGAGGAGCAGAACGTGCCACACTGGGCTCACGCCAATGCTGCACAAACATTAACCAGCAAGGAGTAAACAGAACAGAAGAGTATGGCACAGGTGAAGCAAGGAGACTGATTAACAAAATGCAGGTGGATTGCATCCAGGGACGTATGCCAGGATCCTGTTTGTAGACTTCAGCTCGGCCTTCAACACCATCATACCAGACATCCTCCACCAGAAGTCCACCCAGCTCAACATCCCAGCCTCCACCTGTCAGTGGATCAACAGCTTCCTGACGGACCGACAGCAGCAGGTGAGACTGGGTAGCATCTTCTCCCGATCCAGATCAATAAGTACTGGTGCCCCCCAGGGGTGTGTTCTATCCCCACTCCTCTTCTCTCTGTACACAAATGACTGCACCTCATCGGACTCGTCCGTGAAACTCCTTAAGTTTGCAGATGACACCACTGTCATTGGACTGATCCAGGACGGTGATGAGTCTGCATATAGACAGCAGGTGGATCGGCTGGTACACTGTAGAGGGTGACACGGGAGTGGATTTTCTCTCCTGTCCCATCCCGCTCCCACAGAAAAATGTCTTGTCCCATCCCAATCCCAGGCCAGCATAACGAAAAAAATCATGTCCTGTCCCACTCCTGGTAAATTGACTCCCACTCCCGTCCCGCTCCCATTCAGAACGACTCCCACTCCTGTGCCACTCCCATTTTTGTTTTCTTCATTTAGTCTTTTGGCAATTTCTTTCTTTGAAGGACCAGTTAGGTCCCTGTTTTTAGCTGTAGTAAAGGCCAGTTAAAGTAAAAAGAATAATAATGAAGAAATAATAAAATATCAAACAAGGAAACAGACCATGCCTATCTTAGTTGAATAAACAAAATGTACATAGTTGTATTTTACTTATTTATTAAGTGACTGTTTCCTTTGAACAATGACATTACTTTTATGTTTCAAGTTGCTGAAACGAAAGAAAAATGCAACTAGTAAGAGAACTGTACTTGTTGAACAAAAGGCCAAAAAGGCATTACCTTCACAATTTAGAAACTGTACCTCAATGGTTCACAGCCCTGGTCCTCAGGGACCCCTTCTCTGCAAGTTTTAGATGTTTGTCTGCTCCAGAACACCTGATTTAAATTCTGACATGACCTCCTATACAGGCATCGAGAATGGAGGGTCAAACTGGACAAAATTAATACAATAAAATCATCATTAAATAAATAAATGTTGTGAATGTCCCATAAGTGAAGTAAATGTAACATGAAAGAAATGTAACATTAAATGTGCCATTAAATTAAAGGTACCATTTATTTATTTAATACATCATTAGAAACAATAAATGTACCCTTATATCATGAAATGGACTATAATGCAATTAAATATGCCACTGAATAATTAAGTATAATTCTAAAGACGACATGACGTAATTAGTGGTACACTTAATATTTAATGATGTATTAAATAAATTGTACATTTAATGGTACATTCAATTTTTTTCTATTTCACAACATATTTATTTAATATCTTCCCTTGATGAAGCCTGTCTACGAGGTCCGCGATGGGACATGGGGAATTTTTTCTCTTTTGTGTCCCCACGCAATAGTCTTTGCGTTATTTCGCAATACTTTGTGGGATAGTTTCCAAACCAGATAACTGCAAAATTGAACCAAACACTACACCCGTTTTGAGATTTATTGAGTTTTATTTTGAAATCGGCCTTAAATAAAATAATCTTCAATCAGACTAAAAGACAGTTTTTATCCACAAGCTGTCAAACAAACTACTGAACAATAAAACTGCACGAAACCACATCTGTGACACTTTATTTCCTTATTACTGCTGCATGATGTGTACTTTTTTTTTGTACGCCATTAGTGTTTTTGTTTTTATCGTGATTTGAACGGTTCTTCTTATCCTAAGCATTTTATCGCATTGTTTACTGCGTGTTAACCTGCATTTGACAAATAAACCATATCAATGACATATCAGTGTTTGTTTTATGAGCAGTTTATCATCTGTGCTGTTGCTCCAAAATGCTGAACGCAAAAGTATTGCGTGGAGACGCAAAAGTAAAAAAATTTCCCCATGTCCCCTCACGGGCTTCCGTACCTTACCTCTTAAATCTTTAGTGCACATGCAGCAATTTTGTTGGTCAGATGAGACTTGACACATATTGGTACTTTTGGTTTGATGAATGAAGAGATGCAGGACTGATTTAATCCAGAATCTGTTTTACAAGTGTCCCTTAATCACTGGTGAACTTGATTACAACTAAACACGTTTTACAAGCATCATACTGCGTGTTAAAACCGCTACATTCAACTCTCCTGAAGTTCGGTCATATTTGCGACTTTCCTGTCAGCTCTATGAGTTTAATAGATAAGTCCTTATTTCTGACTTTACGTTACAAATCCAATTTTACCACGTCCAGTTCTCCACCTGCGTTTGTTCCCTCCATCCTGAACGCAGGTGGAAAACATCGAGCAGAGGCAATGTTGACTTGTGGGTCGTGTAGTTCGTTTGACTCACATTATAGTATAGGCTTCTTGGAAAAAAACTACACAATGGCGGCATCGATCCAAGTTTTTTTTTCTTAAAGTTTATAACAAAGTCTCAGTTTACATTTCCAAGGACAATTGATCCTAGTTTATTTTCCCTCCTATTAGTAAGCTGCCGCTCCCGTCTGCTCCCGTTCATTTTTTATCCTGTACCGTCCCAATCACGGGATCTTTACTGATGCTGTCTCCCGTCCCGCGGGTTTCCCGTGGGAATCCCGTGACCCGTGGGACTCCCGAAAAAATGTCAGCCTCTAGTACACTGGTGCAGTCAGAACTACATTGAACTCAACCCACTCAAGACTGTGGAAATGGTGGTGGACTTTCAGAGAACACCATCCCCATACACCCCCCTCACCATCCTCAACAATACTGTATCGGCCGTGGACCACTTCGGGTTCTTAGGAATCACCATCTCTGAGGACCTGAGATGGTCTTCACACATAGACACTGTTCGAAAGAAGGCCCAGCAGAGACTGTACTTCCTGAGGCAACTCAAGAGGTTCTACCTTCCACAGGAGCTGCTGGTCATCTTCTACACTGCCATCATTCAATCTGTCCTGTCTTCATCCATCTCAGTGTGGTTTGGATCATCCACAAAACAGGACAGGTGCAGACTGCAACGGATTATCAGGACTGCAGAGAGAATAATCAGGGCTGACCTTCCCTCCATCCAGGACTTATACAGGTCAAGGGTCAGGAAAAGAGCTGCAAAAATCTCTGCAGACCCCACACACCCTGCACATAAATTGTTCAGAGCTTTACCCTCAGGCCGTCGTTACCGAGCACTGTTCGCTAAAACCAGCCGCCACAGAGACAGTTTCTTCCCCCAGGCTGTTTCTCTGTTGAACATTCAATAGAGTACAAAACAACAGCATACAGATGTTGCAAATGCAACTTTTTGTTATATATGTGTATATTGTACATTGTAAATTTGTATATTCTGTAATACAAAAACAAAACCAAAGAGCAAAGTGTACCGGAGTCAAATTCCTTGTTTGTATGTACGAACTTGGCAATAAAGCTGATTCTGATTCTGATTCTGAATGAAACCGATCCTGTGGCAGCAGCAAAGATTGAAATCAAAACATGAACTGGAACTAAACAGAAATACAGGGATGCAATTTAACCTTAGGAACTTAAAAATGTAGGAGAACATATAGTGCCCCATAAACCATACAGGAACTAAAGTGCCACCTAGAAAACAAACACAATGATCAGAACAAGAAACTAAACTTAAAGGAAATAAAGCAAAACACCACATGGAAAACAATCATGAATAAGGTCTAAAACACAACTCAAACACCCTCAGATCAAAAGACACTCCTCTCTTTGTCACCTCTCAACTTAATGCTTCCAGCACTCCGTGTGATCTTTTGCATATTTGTCAGTGTTATTTTTTCTCAGTTTTTTACTGTTTTTGTCACTCTGTCAATCTGTGTCAGGTGTCACAATCTACCTCGGTATGACTTTATCCAAGGTGCTGGAAGTTACATTGGCATGCAAAGCAGAAACTTATGACCCTTGGAACATGAGAGGAAACCATTACTGCATTCCAAACAGTTTGTTGTGACACACTGATATAGCAATGCTGATAAAATAATGATATATTGTTCAGTCCCTGTATTGTATTTGCTCACATACAGTTTTTCGTCAAACATTTCCCAATGTTTCATGCTTTATATAAATAAAGCAGTGACATTGTTTTGCCAACCAATGGGAAACTGAAACACTACAAAATGCTTGTGTGAGTTCACATTGCAAGGAGACACTATACCTAATTCATCTATATCTTTTTAGCAATGACATTGCATTTTTGCAGAGACGTATTTGTATTTCATTTTATAAACAGACACTTCATGCTTGGCACTATTTAAACTCATACTTTGATAATTTAATTGTGTTTTTATCAACAAAAATTAAAATTAGGATGAGTTAACTTGTGTTGAAAAGATTGGACTACTTTTAGACCGAAATTGATAAATCAAAATACTGCCTTTCTTTAAAGTGGCAACTACACACAGCACACTACTTCTAAATCTGCTGTGTGAATGAATAACCTTATCTCACTGTGAGCATGAAAGCTTATTAAACATTTTCACCTGCGGCTCGACCCTTTTACCTCCAACAAAAATATAAAAAACTCACCACAGAAAAGTAGGACTGTAATTGAAGTTTCACCCTGGTTTCTTACTTTAGATGGAATGTCATTGTTCCTGACAACATTTATTCCACTTTTTGCACTTTTTATTGGAAACTGAAGATGATGCATTAAGTTCTTCAAAAACAACTGCCAGATTAAAATGCAAACATGTTATCTTTAGGACAATGATTTAAGTCTGATACTTGATTTAAAGGTTCTTGGGTTTGTTTGTGTCAGGAACCTTCTACAGGGATTCTGGTAGCTACCAGATTTAATATTACTGGCTGAGTAAAGAGGTTGTAATATACAACCATAATAAAACCCAAGCTCCAGAAATAAACACAGAAACACAGGGTTGTTCTTTCTGCGTGCCAAATTAGTCCCTATTTTCTCCATCATTGCTATAATAGTAAACACTGCATTTTTTTTTTCTAAAAACTGTTAGAGAGCTCTAACAGTCATCACAGTCATCACTATTCATTCTTCAGGTCAGTAGACTGTCCATATAGAAAGGTGACATTCTGCAAATGCCCGTGTTTTTTTTTCAAATTTCTATGAAATAATGATAAACTCCTCTGGTTATATCAACTCTGCTCCCATTTCAACCAATGTCACCCATCTCCTCTGGAACATCTGCTTCAGGACCTATAATGTCATGCGGTAATATTTACAGCTGATGTGCCTACTTAGAGCAGATGGTGTATGCACATTGACCAATCCACACGCGCACATAGAAACATGGACAAACACTCTTTCCTCATTATGTACACACTCCCTTACTTCAGTAACTTAGGGGTTGATGCCTAAAAATGTAGACCTGGGCAAACAAGGTTGCACAGCGATTGATTTTGTACGATATATAAGGGGACTGTTAGGACATTTTGAATGCCTGATTAGGTTTGGTGTGTAAAGTGATGCTTTTTGTTGTCCAACCTCAGTCCAATCATTCAGAAACAGCCTGGAATAAGTAATATAAATGAAAATATTTCCATTATAACTTTAAGACACAGTGGTACATTTTAGCAATGGCATGACAATCTCACATTGAGTGTGGTGAGTGAAAGGGTTAAATAATTTAAAGTCAATGAAAAATCTGATGTGATTGTTGCATTACTTTGATGTTTGTCTCGACACCTTAGGTTTCTAACATTGACACAACTTTGTAAACCCTTAAAGAAGTAATTGTTCCTTTTTAAATTTATTTTTAATCACAATGGCTCCATTATTGTAGTATGAAGTGTGCTTTATAACTGACTTGACTTAAGTGCATATTAACAGAACAAAAGATAAGCGAGTTAAATTTTTTATGTATGATTCTGTTGCTTTGATTTGCATAGGATGTGATGGTTTTCTTGTTAATGCTGAATATTATTATTAATAGTTGCTATTTCCTGCTTCTTCAGTAAATGTTGATTTCAATGACAGATTTTACAGACAGAAAAAAATAGTATGCATCTGGCAAAATAAATTTACGATTTATGTTTTATTTCAATAACAGGATCCCTACAGTTTAAAATGTGTAAACACTTACATTTCAGTCAGGCAATTTTCTGAAAAAGTCAAAAATGTACTGGTTTGGGCAGATTACTGATATTTTTGTTATCTGCTGTGTTTGTCTCTGTTACAAAAGAAAAGTTTTATGTGGTGCACACGTGTTTCTCAAAAATACATCTACATATGTAGACACTAAAAGCAAAGTAGGCAGAGCTCAGCCAAGGGAGAAACGTTAATGGCCATTGAGGAAAGTGAC
Organism: Girardinichthys multiradiatus; assembly: GCF_021462225.1. Classification (NCBI taxonomy): domain Eukaryota; kingdom Metazoa; phylum Chordata; class Actinopteri; order Cyprinodontiformes; family Goodeidae; genus Girardinichthys; species Girardinichthys multiradiatus. The sequence continues at coordinate 47,434,792 of NC_061815.1, forward strand.
TGAATAGAGCTGGTGGCAGTGCGTGCAGATGGAGGGAAGGTGGATGATTTATTGTGACGGGAAAGAGTGGGTGAGGTGGTGAGGAGCTGGCTGTGGAAGAAAGCTCAAGCACACAATGTTTCTGCTGTTGGAGCAGGTGTGCCGTTTTACTAAAGCAATGCATTAATGTTAAATTGGGAGAGGTTATAAAATAAATATCACAGCAGGATTGCTTTTCATGCACTATGTGTTTTTGGGGGCTGCTGATGTTTTGAGGACATAAATCTGTTAACAGTTTATTGGGACATTGTGTCTTCAGCAAAGATGTTTCAGAGTTGTTGATAATTACTAATGGAACAGAAGCTCTGAAATGTTTCATGATTTTGTTAAGTAAGTAGTAGTTAACATGAGGGAGACGACGAGTCTTGAGAAAGTTTCTGGGGTAAAATCATTTGTTGCTTCAAGTGATCTAAAGGTACTTTTATGCTATTTGTAAGGGAGTATATGTGTGCTGATGGATGCATTTATGCAAAGTTCTAATTATTGTAACAGAGGAAAAGCAGAATGATTTCCCAAGGACACTTTGCACATGCAACTTGTCATCCATACAGCACATGGTGATTTGTAATTTTTGCTGTAATTGGCAAAATAAATGTTTTTGTCCTGCTCTATAGAAGTGATTTATACAAATTTAAATGTTTATTTAATTTTCATAAATATCTTAAATGGCCCATATGCTAATTTGTATGTAAAGATTATGTTCAGCATAATTTCCACACTCATTACCAGCCAGATCTGAGTAAAAGGTAACTTATTTTTGGTTTTACCTTTCCTTTTCTTAAACATTTGTCAGAGGTCTTAATCCTGCTGCACACTGGATATGTCACTCTCTGTGAGCTCAACGTTACAAAATCTTAACTAACTCCGGTCACAATGCAAGATACCAGGCTGTGTGATTGCTTGTCAGAAAAGGAAACTGTGGAAGCTTTCATGGCTGGTTAAAAAAAGGACAATAATCATATGTCTAGCAGCAGCAGCAGCCAAATAGTAAAACTTTGCCTAAACATTTCTGACACTCCTTGATCTTTGTCATTAAAAATACATTTACAAATCCATACATAAGCTTAGAATCTCTGTGATCATCATACTACTTTATCTTTATTCAAAAGAAATGTTTTTACTTTTCTGTTATTATTAAAAGTGAAACAACGTGTCAACTGAAAGCTGACAGCTAGAAATCACCTTGCTTTGTTTTCCTACCTTTAGATTTTACCTCTTAACTCTGCTGCTTGTGGGTACAGCTAGCCTCCCTGCAAAAAGCGCGGCTTCATGTACTCTTGTAAAATCAAATTCTCTGCTAGTGTTATTTTGTTCATAGGTTTAAAAAATCAGAGCAGCAGTGACTCTAATACTGAAGCAAATTTGCCTCTCGCTGTTCCTGTGCTTTACAATACGTCTGGAGGTGCTTTCAGGTCAGTGAAAATGGTTGGACTAGATCCTAGTCACCTTCAGCTTGTACAGTCAGGACCAATGTCTGTCAACCTGACCTCTATGGCTGAAGCAGGATATTCTGCTAATTGTGGTGCATTTGTTCCTGTTCAGGCAGGAACTGTTGGCGCTGTTCAGTCTAACCCACCAGTTAGCCAGTCTTCTGCAACATTGTTCAGATAAAGTGCAAAGGTTAGTACCTAACACCTATCAAAGATAAGTTAAAAAGTAAACTTTCATGTTTTTTTTTTCTTCCTCCTAGAATCTAAGTGGGCTATTGTTTCTAAAGCCTTGGAGGAAGCATGGGATTACTTCCAGGAACAAGGCTCCAGTACTTTTTCCCTCCACTTCCTCCATCACCTTCTGTACCTGTTCTCCTCTCTGGAGAGACTTCTGCTGTTGGTATACAAAACTTCTACAAGCAAAAAATAAATAAGGTGAACAAAAAAATTACCATTCAAGATATTGTTATATAATTATTTAAGTTGATTTAATGCTTAATTTTAAACAAACCTTTAAGATTTTAAGAAAATGTTGCAGTGGCTATGAATTCTGATTTGTAATACCTGATGTTATTGTGGAGTAAAATGTTTGGGAAAGGAAAACAAAAAGAAGAAATGATGCTTGGAAATTTTCCAAAGAACAATGCACCAATGCTTTAGGAGTACACAGTATGACTTACAACAAAAAAAACTGGAACAAATTGGTCCATTCGTCACTCTCTGTTTCTCTAAAGAGCTTAGTCACTTCTGTTCATTCAGAGCTTTTTTCTTCTGCTTGTTACTTTTTCCATCAGTTTTGCAACTACCTTCCTGCTTTTTTTTTACAGGAGTTTAGGCGCCTGAATGAACCCAAAACCCCAGGCAGGCAAAGGAGCTCGACCGTGGAGCTGCTCAGTGGAGGAAAGAAACTGCAAAGCTGCACTAATAACGTACCCCTAAATATTTTAGACACTATTTATTTTTAATCCTCAGGCTGGAAATCAGAGTGGTTCAGTCCCATATTGTAGCCCCTGAGGGTGTTTCGTTCCTCATACTTTTTTAATGAACACACTTCTGTCCATCCATAGGCAGGGAGGGAGCTTGGACTTAGTAAACTGGCCTATAACTTGGTTATGGTATGTTGCCAGTTGGAAGTTTTAGTCTTACCAACTATTACTCTACATAAATATATAGCCTAAATTTAAAGCCTGAATAAGTTAAAATTAGCTTGAGGAACATTACATTACGAATATTGTACTAAACATCTAAAAGCAGTTATGTTGTAATAAGTTTTGGAGTTTTAGCGCTTAACAATTTCAAATATATTTTTCCGAACTTATTTTGGTCTGGTCAGATATCATAACCTGGAAGAGTATTTATATATATACAGGGGTTGGACAATGAAACTGAAACAGCTGTCATTTTAGTGTGGGAGGTTTTATGGCTAAATTGGACCAGCCTGGTAGCCAGTCTTCATTGATTGCACATTGCACCAGTAAGAGCAGAGTGTGAAGGTTCAATTAGCAGGGTAAGAGCACAGTTTTGCTCAAAATATTGAAATGTACGCAACATTATGGGTTACATACCAGAGTTCAAAAGAGGACAAATTGTTGGTGCACGTCTTGCTGGTGCATCTGTGACCAAGACAGCAAGTATTTGTGATGTATCAAGAGCCACGGTATCCAGGGTAATGTCAGCATACCACCAAGAAGGACGAACCACATCCAACAGGATTAACTGTGGACGCAAAAGGAAGCTGTCTGAAAGGGATGTTCAGGTGCTAACCTGGATTGTATCCAAAAAACATAAAACCACGGCTGCCCAAATCACGGCAGAATTAAATGTGCACCTCAGCTCTCCTGTTTCCACCAGAACTGTCCGTCAGGAGCTCCACAGGGTCAATATACACGGCCGGGCTGCTATGGCCAAACCTTTGGTCACTCATGCCAATGCCAAACGTCACTTTCAATGGTGCAAGGAGCGCAAATCTTGGGCTGTGGACAATGTGAAACATGTATTGTTCTCTGATGAGTCCACCTTTACTGTTTTCCCCACATCCGGGAGAGTTACGGTGTGGAGAAGCCCCAAAGAAGCGTACCACCCAGACTGTTGCATGCCCAGAGTGAAGCATGGGGGTGGATCAGTGATGGTATGGTTTGCCATATCATGGCATTCCCTTGGCCCAATACTTGTGCTAGATGGGCGCGTCACTGCCAAGGACTACCGAATCATTCTTGAGGACCATGTGCAACCAATGGTTCAAACATTGTGTCCTGAAGGCGGTGCCGTATATCAGGATGACAATGCACCAATACACACAGCAAGACTGGTGAAAAATTGGTTTGATGAACATGAAAGTGAAGTTGAACATCTCCCATGGCCTGCACAGTCACCAGATCTAAATATTATTGAGCCACTTTGGGATGTTTTGGAGGAGTGAGTCAGGAAACGTTTTCCTCCACCAGTATCACGTAGTGACCTAGCCACTATCCTGCTAGAAGAATGGCTTAAAATCCCTCTGACCACTGTGCAGGACTTGTATATGTCATTCCCAAGACGAATTGACGCTGTATTGGTCGCAAAAGGAGTTCCCTGCACCATACTAATAAATTATTGTGGTCTAAAACCAGGTGTTTCAGTTTCATTGTCCAACCCCTGTATATATAGTACAGACCAAACGTTTGGACACACCTTCTCATTCAAAGAGTTTTCTTTAATTTCATGACTATGAATATTGTAGCTTCACTCTGAAAGCATCAAAACTATGAATTAACACATGTGGAATTATATACTGAACAAATAAGTGTGAAAAAAACTGAAAAAATGTCTTACAATCTAGGTTCTTCAAAGTAGCCACCTTTTGCTTTGATTACTGCTCCGCACACTCTTGGCATTCTGTTGATGAGCTTCGAGAGGTAGTCACCTGAAATGGTTTTCACTTCACAGGTGTGCCCTGTCAGGTTTAATAAGCGGGATTTCAAGCCTTATAAATGCGGTTGGAACCATCAGTTATGTTGTGCAGGAGGTGGATACAGTACACAGCTGATAGTCCTACTGAATAGACTTTTAGAATTTGTATTATGGCAAGAAAAAAACAGCTAAGTAAAGAAAAATTAGTGGCCATCATTACTTTAAGAAATGAAGGTCAGTCAGTCCGAACAATTGGGAAAACTTTGAAAGTGTCCTCAAGTGCAGTCGCAAAAACCATCAAGTGCTACAAAGAAACTGGCTCAGGACCGCCCCAGGAAAGGAAGACCAAGAGTCACCTCTGCTGCGGACGATAAGTTCATCCAAGTCACCAGCCTCAGAAATTGCAGGTTAACAGCAGCTCAGATTAGAGAACAGGTCAATGCCACACAGAGTTCTAGCAGCAGACACATCTCTAGAACAATTGTTAAGAGGAGACTGTGTGAATCAGGCCTTCATGGTAAAATAGCTGCTAGGAAACCACTGCTGAGGACAGGCAACAAGCAGAAGAGACTTGTTTGGGCTAAAGAACACAAGGAATGGACATTAGACCAGTGGAAATCTGTGCTTTGGTCTGATGAGTCAAAGTTTGAAATCTTTGGTTCCAACCACTGTTTCTTTGTGCGGCGCAGAAGAGGTGAACGGATGGACTCTACATACCTGGTTCCCACCTTGAAGCATGGAGGAGGAGGTGTGATGGTGTGGGGGTGCTTTGCTGGTGACACTGTTGGGGATTTATCCAAAATTGAAGGCATACTGAACCAGCATGGCTACCACAGCATCTTGCAGCGGCATGCTATTCCATCCGGTTTGCGTTTAGTTGGACCATCATTTATTTTTCAACAGGACAATGACCCCAAACACACCTCCAGGCTGTGTAAGGGCTATTTGACCAAGAAGGAGAGTAATGGGGTGCTGCGCCAGATGACCTGGCCTCCACAGTCACCGGACCTGAACCCAATCGAGATGGTTTGGAGCGAGCTGGACCACAGAGTGAAGGCAAAAGGGCCAACAAGTGCTAAGCATCTCTGGGAACACCTTCAAGACTGTTGGAAAACCATTTCGGTGACTACCTCTTGAAGCTCATCAACAGAATGCCAAGAGTGTGTGGAGCAGTAATCAAAGCAAAAGGTGGCTACTTTGAAGAACCTAGAATATAAGACATATTTTCAGTTGTTTCACAATTTTTTGTTCAGTATATAATTCCACATGTGTGAATTCATAGTTTTGATGCCTTCAGTGTGAAGCTACAATATTCATAGTCATGAAAATAAAGAAAACTCTTTGAATGAGAAGGTGTGCCCAAACCTTTAGTCTGTACTGTATACATATATACAGGTCCTTCTCAAAATATTAGCATATTGTGATAAAGTTCATTATTTTCCATAATGTCATGATGAAAATTTAACATTCATATATTTTAGATTCATTGCACACTAACTGAAATATTTCAGGTCTTTTATTGTCTTAATACGGATGATTGTGGCATACAGCTCATGAAAACCCAAAATTCCTATCTCACAAAATTAGCATATTTCATCCGAACAAAAAAAGAAAAGTGTTTTTAATACAAAAAACGTCAACCTTCAAATAATCATGTACAGTTATGCACTCAATACTTGGTCAGGAATCCTTTGGCAGAAATGACTGCTTCAATGCGGCGTGGCATGGAGGCAATCAGACTGTGGCACTGCTGAGGTCTTATGGAGGCCCACAATGCTTCGATAGCGGCCTTTAGCTCATCCAGAGTGTTGGGTCTTGAGTCTCTCAACGTTCTCTTCACAATATCCCACATATTCTCTATGGGGTTCAGGTCAGGAGAGTTGGTAGGCCAATTGAGCACAGTGATACCATGGTCAGTAAACCATTTACCAGTGGTTTTGGCACTGTGAGCAGGTGCCAGGTCGTGTTGAAAAATGAAATCTTCATCTCCATAAAACTTTTCAGCAGATGGAAGCATGAAGTGCTCCAAAATCTCCTGATAGCAGCTGCATTGACCCTGCCCTTGATAAAACACAGTGGACCAACACCAGCAGCTGACACGGCACCCCAGACCATCACTGACTGTGGGTACTTGACACTGGACTTCTGGCATTTTGGCATTTCCTTCTCCCCAGTCTTCCTCCAGACTCTGGCACCTTGATTTACGAATGACATGCAGAATTTGCTTTCATCCGAAAAACGTACTTTGGACCACTGAGCAACAGTCCAGTGCTGCTTCTCTGTAGCCCAGGTCAGACGCTTCTGCCGCTGTTTCTGGTTCAAAAGTGGCTTGACCTGGGGAATGCGGCACCTGTAGCCCATTTCCTGCACACGCCTGTGCACGGTAGCTCTGGATGTTTCTACTCCAGACTCAGTCCACTGCTTCCGCAGGTCCCCCAAGGTCTGGAATCGGCCCTTCTCCACAATCTTCCTCAGGGTCCGGTCACCTCTTCTTGTTGTGCAGCGTTTTCTGCCACACTTTTTCCTTCCCACAGACTTCCCACTGAGGTGCCTTGATACAGCACTCTGGGAACAGCCTATTCGTTCAGAAATGTCTTTCTGTGTCTTACCCTCTTGCTTGAGGGTGTCAATAGTGGCCTTCTGGACAGCAGTCAGGTCGGCAGTCTTACCCATGATTGGGGTTTTGAGTGATGAACCAGGCTGGGAGTTTTAAAGGCCTCAGGAATCTTTTGCAGGTGTTTAGAGTTAACTCGTTGATTCAGATGATTAGGTTCATAGCTCGTTTAGAGACCCTTTTAATTATATGCTAATTTTGTGAGATAGGAATTTTGGGTTTTCATGAGCTGTATGCCAAAATCATCCGTATTAAGACAATAAAAGACCTGAAATATTTCAGTGAGTGTGCAATGAATCTAAAATATATGAATGTTAAATTTTCATCATGACATTATGGAAAATAAGGAACTTTATCACAATATGCTAATATTTTGAGAAGGACCTGTATATATACAGTATATCTCCGATTTTCTTTTCCAATTCTGTCAAATAAAGACTCACTCAGAGATGAGGATGAATCCAAGAGTGAAAATCTTCACAAACTATGAGGATTTGGGAACATAATATACTTACCGCAGTGGTTCAGAACAATCACTGTTGTTTAGGTTCGTTGGAAATATTCTGATCCATGTAATAATCATTTCTTAATGATTCTTTTGTGAGACCTTTTATTTGATTGAAATGTTATTGTGAATTTTGATCATTTTGCAGTGCGTTTAGAATGAGTGTGCACTGACCTTATGAACTGTTAAGCCTTAAATGTAAACTCCATATTTTACAATCTAAATTTAAATATTTGTATTTTTGTGACAATTACAGTAGTAGTTGTTAGCTGAAAACTGCTTAGGTGACATTTGCAATCAATTTAATTGCATCAGTGCAAGTGATCAGAAAAGAAACAGGGTATAAAATAAACAAGCATTTTTTATAGTAGTGTTGAATGAACATCAACAAGCAATCAAAAAATTAAAGAGTGTCTTTATTTCCACCACCATCAATATAAACCAGAAAATAAATCATATCCCAGCTGTTGACTGTGGATTGTCTGACTGTTTTGAAGAACATTTAGTTTTTCTTGATTGCAGAGATTTTATGTGTTTATTTCCATCAATGCTGAGAGAAGGGACTGATGGGCTTCTATGAATGCTTAACTTTATGATTAATACTGATTACATTACAAGAGGGATACAAAGGAAGGTAAATAAAAGTCAGAAGACTTCAGTGTCACATTCCAGGTTTAATATTTACTGATCCTGACACGTCACATAGATTTCTTTAGTTCTTGAAGCAGTTTATATTTAATTGTGTTTTTTGAGCCCCCCCCCCCCCCCCCCCCCCAGCAATGCTGTTTCTTAACTTTAAGAAACAGCATTGCAAAAGTACGCAAGCTCGTTGCATTCATCTGGATCTTGTAATTACGAGAAAAGATCTCATAATTACGAGATAAGATCTCGTAATTGTGAGATATTATCTCGCAATTATGAGATCCGGATTTACATCAAAGGCACAGTAATCTGGCATTTGATGTAGGGAACACATTCAGTCCATGTGACCAGCTGGTCAAACAAACAGCTGCTAAGACATCAAGAAAAGTTTTACCTACAAATTATTAATTTTAATGCCAATAAATAGTAAAAAAAGGTAAAAGGGCATCTTATTGCTCACAGAGCAGGAGAAGAGACATCTGTGACTCATATTTTGTGTAGTTCTCCAAATCACATTAGTGAGGTCTTCCACTGAACAGTTCCTTTTGTCCCACAACTGAGTCTTTTTTAAAAGTCATCTCTGCAGATATTTTTCTCTTTCAGAATTTACAAGAAGCGTAATTGTAAACCTAATTAAATGAACTAAATCAAATGAAAAAGAAATTTGCAGGGGCAATAATACAAAGCAAATTCATAAAGAAATCAATGACTCAGCAGGTGCACCATAGCAGGAAGGTTCTAGTCCTTGAAGCTGTTCTGAGTTCAATTCCTGAGCCATTTACTGCATGTCTTCCTCTTCTCTTTCTGCCTTTCTTCCTGCTAAGCAGGAAAGAAAGAAAGATGCAAAAACCAGAGTAGAATTTATCCAGCTTCATGATAAAATTTTGCAAATCCCTGAGCTCCTGTGTTTGACAGGTGTACCACCTCAGTCAAACTCCCCACCCCCATGTGCAGGGTGCTTAATGCCAGAACTGTATTTTTGAAGCAGGACCAGTTCTAATGTGGTCCAAATGTCAAAAAAGCACTAATATGGAATTGCAGTTTAACTGTTTCCCGAATCGGAAGCTGCCATGTTATAACTACAAGATCGTTTCTCATAATTACAAAATCTGGATCTGGTAATTCAGAGAAGTCAGAGAACACAAGATCTAAAGCTGAAGGGAAAAATAATTACGTATAAATTCAATAATGCTGAAGAAAATGACTGAAGCTGGTTTTTGTGTCTTTGTTGTACTTGGTGTTTGGTGAACTTTTTCTGGCTATGAATTATTGAGGATAAATAGAAAGTGCTAAATAGTTGTTGGATAACTGATTCAATTAGTCCAAACAGTTGGGGCTGCACGGACAAACACAATTTAAATAAAAGATAACTTTACTAAGTGTCCTATTAAAATTCAATATTTAGTGTACCGGTGTGCAAACATTTAAAATAACCATTTTACATTTGAGTAGTTTTATTTTATTAATTTATGCAATTTTCTCTCTTAAGTTCCTTTTGTGCACAAACCTAGCTTTTGACTTAGATAGGAGTTCTCAACATGAGTTTCTATTGTAAACTACCTATACATTGAAAACTTGCATTAAAATATAGATACCCTTTTTAGCATAACAAACATCAATTATGCAGCATTCAACGGAATATTTAAAGTGCCACGGCAGTGAGATAATGGTGCTACCAGGGCAAGTAACTGATCTAATTAGATCAGTGGGTCAGACTGCAACGACAAAATGAATGAATGTGAATGTGATTATTCTGAGATTAACAATCCTTGATAATGTGCTGTCTAGCTGACAGTATTTCTTACTGACTCATGAGGTGAGAAAGTTTGAGAGCCAACATGTATTTGTCCTCTGCAGCCTTTATTCATTCTTGCTTTAGTCAGTCTGGCATTCACTGCAGCAAGTGATGATATGGAGACCATATAATTCAATAGACACTTAAAACGAGAAGATCAGACCTTACAAACTTTTTGTACTGCTGCTAATTCTGGAGAGCCAACATCAAACATCAAAGTAGCCTCTGAATGTGTTTGAAGGGGCATAATGCAAGACCACTTTGAACACTGAGCTTCAATCAGAGGAGCCAGAACAGCTTCCTGGATAAAAGCCAGCAGAGCAGCTGATAGCAAAGACAATAGCAATATCAGCTAAGAAGCTTCCAGCTATTCAAGGATTTATATTTATTAGATCTACTTGATTCTTTGCCTTTCTCACCTCAATATTGATTTGCCATGTAATTATCGGATGCAAAATTGTACAGTACGGACCAAAGGTTTGGACACACCTTCTCATTCAAAGAGTTTTCTTTATTTTCATGACTATGAATATTGTAGCTTCACACTGAAGGCATCAAAACTATGAATTAACACATGTGGAATTATATACTGAACAAAAAAGTGTGAAACAACTGAAAATATGTCTTATATTCTAGGTTCTTCAAAGTAGCCACCTTTTGCTTTGATTACTGCTCCACACACTCTTGGCATTCTGTTGATGAACTTCAAGAGGTAGTAACCTGAAATGGTTTTCACTTCACAGGTGTCCCCTGTCAGGTTTAATAAGCGGGATTTCAAGCCTTATAAATGGGGTTGGGACCATCAGTTGTGTTGTGCAGGAGGTGGATACAGTACACAGCTGATGGTCCTACTGAATAGACTGTTAGAATTTGTATTATGGCAAGAAAAAAGCAGCTAAGTAAAGAAAAACGAGTGGCCATCATTACTTTAAGAAATGAAGGTCAGTCAGTCCAAACAAATGGGAAAACTTTGAAAGAGTCCTCAAGTGCAGTCACAAAAACCCTCAAGTGCTACAAAGAAACTGGCTCACATGAGGATCGCCCCAGGAAAGGAAGACCAAGAGTCACCTCTGCTGCGGACGATAAGTTCATCCGAGTCACCAGCCTCAGAAATCGCAGGTTAACAGCAGCTCAGATTAGAGAACAGGTCAATGCCACACAGAGTTCTAGCAGCAGATACATCTCTAGAACAACTATTAAGAGGAGACTATGTGAATCAGGCCTTCATGGTAAAATAGCTGCTAGGAAACCACTGCTGAGGACAGGCAACAAGCAGAAGAGATTTGTTTGGGCTAAAGAACACAAGGAATGGACATTAGACCAGTGGAAATCTGTGCTTTGGTCTGATGAGTCCAAGTTTGAGATCTTTGGTTCCAACCACCGTGTGCGGCGCAGAAGAAGTGAACGGATGGACTCTACATGCGTAGTTCCCACCATGAACCATGGGGGAGGTGGTGTGATGGTGTGGGGGTGCTTTGCTAGTGACACTGTTGGGGATTTATTCAAAATTGAAGGCATACTGAACCAGCATGGCTTCCACAGCATCTTGCAGCGGCATGCTATTCCATTCGGTTTGTGTTTAGTTGGACCATCATTTATTTTTCGACAGGACAATGACCCCAAACACACCTCCAGGCTGTGTAAGGGCTATTTGACCAATTTCATTGTCCGATGAGCTAACCCCTCCCTCCTACTTCCCCATGTCTAAAGGGATTGCTCAATCCAGCTCTCCATCCAACGGGTCCGGACTTCCCTAAACCTGAAAGATCTTACTAAGCAGGTTTACTGAAAGGTCTGTTTAAGCTGGAGTCGGGAAATGACTCGCCTAGCCTCTGACAGCCTTCATACAAAGGTCTCACCCTTCTTCAACTGGAGGTCTGGACGACTGAGTAGCCCACAGCAGTCATTCACACTCAACAGTCACTTCTGTTAACGGCTGCTCATTCCCTAATATTACAACTGGCTCTTGGTATATGGGCTAGGTTAATTTTAGTGACTCGGCACGAGCCCCAAGGGCGCTGTTTTAACAAACTTGGCTAAAGCAACCTATAAAACCCTCCTAAAATTTCTTTGAAACAGGCAACAAGACTTTTTACCACCAATGAAAAACCAAACTAAGGTGACTCAATTAATTGAATGTCCACGATTTAACTACAATTTTATAGGCTTTCTTTAATTACCAACGCTTATGCAGGGGTCAGTAACAGCTTCAATTCGGCAACACGTCATAATTTCAATAATATAAATAAATCAATCAATTCAACTTGTCTTACCCTGATGCTGAAACAAATGAGGTCGGAGAGGCTTTGAAGACGGAGGCTCATCCATGCACCTGATGGAGATGTTTCTTCTGGTAACAACGAGTGATTTCTTGAAGGAACTTGACTTAATCTTCAGTTTTCTTCCTCTAAGTGGACAGGCACTGATGCTCCAGGCTTTGTTGGTCAAACAGGAACTTTGTTGTCATATGTCTCAGAAGACAGTAGCTTCCAGAGGCTGACGAGTTGAAGGAAACCCGAAGACATAAATGAGGTTGATTCAGGACTTCCAGAAGCCTGAAACTTAGAGCAATCAGCTGTTCACCGATCAAGTTCACTTCTGTTGTCTGGATAAAAAGGCTTTAGATGAAATCAGACTCTTAATCTTGAGGCACAGTCTTTCTAAGCCAAATGGGTTGATCCTCTTTTTAATGCAGTCGATCAGCTGGGCTGTGTCTCTGGTCCTCTGATTCATCTGTAGCATCTCTCCGATCTTGTTCGCTGGTCTTCTGCGAGGAAACAACCAACTAGTTCCTCTATTCTTGCCCATTTTATAGAGCATTTCCACCAAACTCTTTCTGCTCATTGGCCAGTGGTTGCTGCCATGGCTGTCCCATTGGTCACCCATGACATAAGGTGATTTTCTGGAATTTCCCGAGTCGTGTCCATATCAGACATGCCATCATCACCTCAGTCCTGAGCTGTCTGCTGGCCTCTTCTTTGACCTGTGCCCCTGCCTCAGTCATCAGCCTTGTGCTGTAAGCTACAGCTCTCACTTCCCCAATTCCTGAACATCTGCTCTATTCCTGTCTCACTCTACATTACACTTTCTTTTAAACAGAGACTTTAATTCTTACATCGATGCTGCTCAAACTTTTAGTTACAGCGTTTACTTCATTTACAGTTTAAAACCCTTACTTAAACTTCATCCTTTTTATTCATACACCACACAACATTATCTCTTTCATATATAGCTGACTGAGAATTTCCAAACCTTAATAATTATCAGTTCTCAATCATATTTCAATCATATGTGTTTTAACTTGAAACTGAAAGATTACTTGTTTCATTTAACACTTGTAGAAAATGGAAAATCATCATACATTATTCCTTTGGTTACTGTCACGGAGTGACATTTTTGGACTTTGTGGCTTTGTGTTTGTTTATCTTTTGCTTAGATATTTCTATTTTGGTTTTTGTATAATGTTTTCTTTTCTCCCTCGTCGACCTCCTAGTGTTTACTTCTTAAGTTCTTTTATGGTTGTTTTCTTATTACTTTCTATGGTTTATTATTATTAGGCCCGAGCAGGAAAACTGCAAGGGCCTATTGTAATCGTAAGAATTCTTATTATTCTTTGTTTGTTTTTTCTGTTGCCTCTTTGCGGGGCAATATGGGGACTTTGCCATGCACCAAATTTCACCAAATCTTACCCAAAATTGTCCCCCGCGTGAAATTCTTGATCCTTAATGTCGCTTGTCTCCAAGCCTGACACACCAGAGCCTGACACACACCTGCTTGTCTCCAAGCCTGACACACCAGAGCCTGACTCCAAGCCTCTGCGGGCCCAACCTGGGCCCAAGCCTCCACCGCAGTTCTCGCCACACAGCACAGCACCTAGGACCTTGCTACATGGGTTCCTCTGGCCTCGTCGCCGGCCTCCTGGACACCTGCATCTCCGCCGCTGGCTACTTCGTAGTAGGCCTCCTGATCACCTGCATCTCCGCCGCTGGCAACGTCGCTGCAGGCCTCCGGACCATCGGCCACTTCGCTGGCTACTTCGTCGCTGCCAACCCCCGGATCATCACTCTCTTCGCCGCAGGGGCTGGACAGTGAAACTGAAACACCTGGTTTTAGACCACAATAATTTATTAGTATGGTGTAGGGCCTCCTTTTGCAGACAATACAGCATCAATTTGTCTTGGGAATGACATATACAAGTCCTGCACAGTGGTCAGAGGGATTTTAAGCCATTCTTCTTGCAGGATAGTGGCCAGGTCACTACGTGATACTGGTGGAGGAAAACGTTTCCTGACTCGCTCCTCCAAAACACCCCAAAGTGGCTCAATAATATTTAGATCTGGTGACTGTGCAGGCCATGGGAGATGTTCAACTTCACTTTCATGTTCATCAAACCAATCCTTCACCAGTCTTGCTGTGTGTATTGGTGCACCGCCTTCAGGATACAATGTTTGAACCATTGGATGCACATGGTCCTCAAGAATGGTTTGGTAGTCCTTGGCAGTGACACGCCCATCTAGCACTAGTATTGGGCCAAGGGAATGCCATGATATGGCAGCCCAAACCATCACTGATCCTCCCCCATGCTTCACTCTGGGCATGCAACAGTCTGGGTGGTATGCTTCTTTGGGGCTTCTCCACACTGTAACTCTCCCGGATGTGGGGAAAACAGTAAAGGTGGACTCATCAAAGAACAATACATGTTTCACATTGTCCACAGCCCAAGATTTGCGCTCCTTACACCATTGAAACTGACGTTTGGCATTGGCATGAGTGACCAAAGGTTTGGCTATAGTAGACCGGCCGTGTATATTGACCCTGTGGAGCTCCCGACGGACAGTTCTGGTGGAAACAGGAGAGTTGAGGTGCACATTTAATTCTGCCATGATTTGGGCAGCCGTGGTTTTATGTTTTTTGATACAATCCGGGTTAGCACCCGAACATCCCTCTCAGACAGCTTCCTCTTGCGTCCACAGTTAATCCTGTTGGATGTGGTTCGTCCTTCTTGGTGGTATGCTGACATTACCCTGGATACCGTGGCTCTTGATACATCACACAGACTTGTTGTCTTGGTCACAGATGCGCCAGCAAGATGTGCACCAACAATTTGTCCTCTTTTGAACTCTGGTATGTCACCCATAATGTTGTGTGCATTTCAATATTTTGAGCAAAACTGTGCTCTTACCCTGCTAATTGAACCTTCACACTCTGCTCTTACTGGTGCAATGTGCAATCAATGAAGACTGGCTACCAGGCTGGTCCAATTTAGCCATGAAACCTCCTACATTAAATGACAGGTGTTTCAGTTTCATTGTCCAAAACCTGTAAATTCATATAAACACATTATTTCTCAAAATGAATTTGCTTCTCTGTATTATAACGGTATATATAACAGCTTGTGAAGTTTAGCTTAAAATATTTCCATCACTGACCTCTTAGTAGATGATTGGTTGAAATTTTAGTTACGAAAGGAATCTATGCAAACGCACTAATTGGTTATGATTTCTGGCTATAAGAAAAAGGTGTGAACAGAGACTGAGAGAGAAGACTATAGTTTAATGCTGATATTATAGAAGATCTGCTCCATATCAGGAATAAGGCCGTAGGTGGGGGTTGGCGTGGGTTTCTATTTAGAAACAGAAAACTGCTGAGAGGCACCTGTCGACACAATCTGTCCTCCACAGTGTAGCTCTTTAAGGCTGCACAGACAGCAGCTGCTTCAGAGCTGGGGTGCGGTTTTTCGTCTCAATGTTTAAAGCTTACTTGAATCCCTGTTTCTCTGTATTTGATAATCTACATGTCTTGTTTCATGAACAGGGCAACTCATCTCTATACCCTGTTTATGTCCCTCACTTTTTAAAGCAGTCAGTCAGATGACAACCACAACATATTTCATGAGGGATCCCTTCCCCCATGTTTGAGTTGTATTTTAGTGTCTTAACATCTATATCATACTATTATATGGGTGGAGTTTTTCTGGAGCAATGATTTTAAACAAATCAATGATTGGAGTGGCCCTTAGGTCTCTGAGTTAAGTAGGTTCTGATATCTGGCATGGAGTTGATAGACCAGTGGTCACACAGAACAAGGCTGCAGGAGTCTCATGGGAATCTGACAGAGGAGAACAGCAGCTTAAATCCATCACTCTGCAGGGAGCATTGAGCATGTTTATACGTTTGTGGATTTAGAAAGACTGGTGTGGGAGGAAGGCCATCTAAAAGCCAAGCTTCACACAATGATTTTCTTTCTAGACTACCTTGCAATAAATATGGATGCTTGTTTGTTACTTTGGCTCCAAGTCATACACTAAAAGAGCACAACTCAGAGAATTGTATTATCACAAATGAATTGATGTGGATAGACAGGCATTAGTGTTTAGATTGTTGAAAGAAGTTAGCAGAATTTCTGGACAATTCCCAATAAAATAATCTGTACTCACATCTGCTCTCTGATTAGTTTGGATAAAAAACTTACAAAATAAAAATGATATCAAAGGCTAAAGATAATTCTGCATATTTTTACAGAGAAAAAATCATCTTGAGAAACAAATGACAACACCCCCGAAGCTGTTTTGTTTTAAACATTTTTTTGTACTTATTAATGTTTCATATCAATTTTATTATTACTGAGACAGTCACGTATTTTAAATAATCTATAAAAAAATGAAGACTTTTGATTTTTACTTTTTCTAAAATGTAAAAAAAATGCTATAACTGGTGAGGAATTAATTAGGCCAACCCCATATCTATTTCCACAAAAAATTATTAAAATTACCCACAGGTGTCATCAGGAGATGATGGGAACCTCAATACTCAGCATTTTGAAGGTTTTCCATATTTAAACCTCAGGCATTTATTCTGGTATGCTCCAAAGCCAAAACAAATGCCTTACCAAAAAGAGCATAAAGGTCCATCTTAAATTTGCCAAAATATCTTTTTATGATCTCTGTTGTAAAACTAACCCAGCATTTCAGAGAGATAACTTAATGGCACCAGTCAACTATGTTCCTTGGTAATGTGGCTACGTGGAGGTCCTTTACTGCTTTAGGGACTGGACGACTTGTGATTGATAGAACCATGAATTTTACTCTCAAGAACAAAATCCTAAAGGATCTTGCCCAGCAACCAGTTTTTGACCTTTAGCTCAAGCACACTTGGGTTATGCAGCAGGACAATGATCCATAAGTACACCAGCAATGTGCTTCTTAATAGAAAAACACAAAACAGAATCAGAATGAGCTTTTTGCCCAGGTTTGCGCACACAAATGTGGAATTTGACTTCTGTTTCACGCCAAACAGACATTAAAAATATATCTGAAAACAAACTTGAGGTCTAGTCAAAGTCTGGACTGAGGCTGTGGCATGTCTTTAAGCAGCCTGTTCATGCTTGAAAATCCGCCAATGAGAATGAATTATAATATTTGTGCAAAGAAGAGTGAATTCATTTGATAACTACATTTTGTATCTAATCGAGTTATATTTGATAGCAAAATTTGTTTAATAATCCAAAAATTGTAACAAAAAAGAAAAAAACAGAGGATGGAGCACAGCACTGTGTTTTAGTTCTCCTTTTTTTGAAGAGCAAATATCTCCAAGCATAAGCTACATGTAATCTTATTTAATTAACCAATTAACTTCAGAAATTTTTTAATTTACCTGCAAAGATCTTTTTTGTGGGTGTCTTGGTGTAGGTTTCCTGGTTTGCCAAGCAAAATACTTTTTTTTAAATTTCAAAATCTTTTGTTGGCTAGACACACTTGTTGCTCTTTTTGTTGAAACGTTGTGCTCCAACACTAAAGTATAACTAACTGAGATGAACTTTCACACTTGGTGGATTGAGATCCATTTGACTCACCTTGTTGTGTAGATACTCTTGCTGTACTATTTGTTTTTCCAGGTTTAGCTCAGCTGCAGCATTAATTAAATCTAACACACTCATCAGGGTGTATCCTATGTGGTTTGTACACATTTGGGCATGTATACTTGGTTTACACCTTTCCTTTTCTGGACAAAAACCAACAGAAAGCTTTCTGAACATGAATTTGCCATCACGCGTCTCAAACTCTTGTTTGGTTGATCCAACACTTAGCGCACAAACATCATGGAAAATGTTGGAACCATTGAATAAAAAACGTCTGTTTTCATTTAAAGACAGCTTTCCACAATAAAATATGAGAATATCAGAACTAACAAGCAGTTTTATCTCTGGCACTGATCAACAAAAATAAAAAATACTGATTTCTTTTTTTGAGCCAAAGTTTAGATCATTCGACCATGTTTCCTCATCTGACCCTAAATATGGATGTTTTTCAGTCACCTGGAAAGCACGTCCTTCACACGGAGAGAGAACATGTGAATCCAGCTGAATCACAACCTTTTCTCAAAACTTCATTCTGACAGGTGAGAAGCAATGCGTCCCCAGGGCAACAACAATAGCTGGCTGCAGCAAGAGTGATGATAGACCAAGCTGGAGATGATTAAATAGATGGTGACTTATAAATGTAAAATAGAGCAAATTTTTGATACACCCCATGAGGCAGTATGGTATGCGCAATGTCTCCTCATCTTAGATGTAGAAACAAAAACTATAAGAAAAAAATCTTTTTGTAATATAAACATTAGCCACAACCAGAAATGAATCTTATTTTGTCTTAGTAAGTCTGTTTCTTTAAATCCTCTTCTCCTACTTGAGAAGCTGTGCTGGCAGCTGCTGCTTTGGTCAAACAGGTTCAATATTCCAGACACAGGTTGTTGCCAAGGATGTCTTCCAATAGCAGTTCTGAGTAGACTGTAGTTACTAAGTACACAGAGCCAAGCAGCTGGTGACTGGCAGAACAATTCCAGGTAGTAATTCCAGGCAAGTAGTCAGGAGGAAGAAGTGAGCATGGAAGCAGAAAAGTTACAATCGACTCTGGCCAAGCTCACTTTTGTGCACTGGATATTAAATTAGACCTGCTACATCAAAGACTGTGCAGAAAAAAGGAGATCCAGTAGTGCTGGATTTGGTTCATTTTGAATGTTATGTTTTTGCATTGAAGGCACATATCAATCATTTTTAAAGCAGAGCAACTGAAGTCAGAGAATTTTCTAAATAATATATTCTGATCTAATTTCTAATAGGTTTTTACTATATGAAAACACATATACTATAATTATCAAAGTATTTACTCACCCATCCAAATCATTCAACTGAATTACATTCATGGCCACATGTGTATAAAATCCAGCAACTATGCATACAATGATTTTTGAAACATTTGTTAAAATTGGGTAGCTCTTATGAGTTTAATGAATTCAAGTGTCAACCTTAATAAAATGCAACCTGTGCAATAAGTCCAGTTAAATTTTCTCACTTCTAAAAATTCCTCACTTAACTATTAGTAGTATTATGACAAAGTTGAACCAATTGAGCATGAACAGGGCAACTAATAGGAGCAACTTAGCCAAAGAGTGGTAGCTTGCCTCAAATGAGAAAGCGGAGTCAGCAGATGCTGAAGCACGTAGTGTCTTGAGGTAGCTGACTCTCTGCAGACTGTAGCTGGAGAAACATTGTCTGGAGGGGTTATGGAATGAGTCATGGAATAGGTTTCCATGGCTCTGTGTGTGGCATCCATGCCTTACATCACCTAAATGCAATTCATAGCATCAAATGCTGTGGTGTATAATCACCACTGGACTCTAGAGAAGTGGAGACTTTAGCGGTGACAAATCGTGCCTCTCTGTCTGATGATCCCGTGGATGAGTATACGTTTGTCAGTTTCTAGCGAACAACCTGAATGTGTTGTGTCAAGGTTTAATTTGGTTGCAGAATGGATTGTGATATAAAGCAGTGGTTGGACTTGGCCCCTTATTTGCAGTAAAAGTGTTGGAAAAATGTATAAAAGTTATCATTGCTTAGTTTAAACCATGTTTATGTTTGACGTTCTGCTCTAGTTAAGATGATTCCTGTGATTGGTTTTAGTGTGTAAAAGGGTTTGTGGAAAGTTAAGGAATGTAGTCTGGAGTGGATCAATCCCTGGACATGACAAGCTTATACCATATATGGGAATGACCACTCTTTTAAGTTGAAATCTCTGTAAGAATTGGTTGAACCAATTCCCGGTTTTTGCTTGTTGGAATGTGAGTTGTAAATAAAAGGCTGGTGCAAGGATTTTCTCTTTGTGAGAAGGAAGTCGCTGTTTGGCAGAGGACTGTCTCATCCTTGCAAGTCAAGCTTACTTGGTTCACTTGTGTCTTATTTTTACACTTGTTTAACTGTAACATTTCTTTGGTCCTTCGAGCCGGAGCACTAGAAATCTGCCGCCCGGGGCCCAGCGGTGCATGTGGGGTTCCAGTCTGCGCAGCCTCCAGAACATCTGGAGAACAAAAATCCTGCACAGTGAATTCTGTGTTGGTAGCCGCCGAATTGACCGAGAGATACCGGGAGGTGGATCAACGCGTTTCGACAGATAGTGTGAATGAACGCACAGGTGAGACAGAACCAACTAATTGTATAAAGAGAAATATGCAAGCCGGTATGCTTGGCATTTAACATAACTGCAGTTTTAAAAAATAAAAATAAAGAGGAGTTTTGAGTTTAGAGGTACTCGTAATTTTCCCTAAGGAGATTCAAAACCAACCAACTCCATGGAAAAATCCTGAGTAAAAAAAAAAAAAAAGTCCATAAAAAACTGAAAACCTAGTCTAGGTGATTTAGACCTATAAGTGATTGTGTGTTGGTGCATGTGTGTGTGTGTCTGCAGAATTATACGGCATTCTCAGTGAGACTACCCGTAACCTTGCTGGTGTTAACATAAAGTTGTTGACAACTGAGAGGTGTCGTAAGGAATTCTGATTTGGATATTAGGTGCCATCAGATCTCAGTCTGAAACCCCTGCACTCTCCGAGAGTAAAACTCAAAGAGGAAAACCGGATCAAAACTAGGTTTTGATCTAGAAGCCTGTTTTCCGGGAGATGTTGGTGGCCCGTTTGAGGAATTCTGTTTGATTTGATGGTACAAGATATGTATGATAAATGCACCTCTATTATTTATATATAAAAAAAAAAAAAAAAAAGCGGAGTCTGCATAACAATAATAAGCTAGAGTAAATAGGATAAAAGTATATAAAATAAAGCACAGAGAGTAAAATAGATAGCACTAATATATATTAATATAAGTAGAACTCAGTTCTAAACAATAGTTTTTAATAGATAAAAAAAAAAAAAAACTCTTAAAATGGGGAACTGCGTCCGAAAGCAGCCTTCGTTAGAAGGAGATCCAAAGTTTATGCACTCAAAAGATCCAGATACAGTAAAAAATCTCGCTAAATGGCAGAAAGATTATGATTTTAAAGGACATCTTTCGGTTCCTGCTTGTACCCATTTGGTACAGAGATTACAACAGAATGACAAATTTAGGAAAAGGAAAAAAAATAAAAACAAGTCAAAATAAAACAAAATAAAAAATTGGCTTGCTGAAGCTCATAAAAGAAAGGCAGGGAACGATAAAAAGAGCAAGGAGGTTTATATAGCATTTGCCAGAGAAGAAGATAACGACACTGGTGTAGTAAGGGGGGAGGGGCAGGCAGCCACAGCCCCAGCCTGCTGCTGCAGCTGCGAGAGTGCCTGAACCCTCAGCGCCAGTGGGACAAATAACTGAAGAGGCACCACCATATTTCACACCAGTTTGTTTTTCATGTGTGTCCTGATTGTGTTAATAATATGCCAGACATTTCCACAATCTCATAATTTCCAGAAATTAAAGAGGTGGATACATGAAGATTTCCAGGGAATGTTTATACAAGATATAAATTACTTGTTTGAGACAAACAGCTGGTACCAATATGAAAAATTGTAACCAAGTCTAGAAACATTTCTGGTTATGTATGCACTGAACTTCCTGTCCCTTTCAGCTAGACCAGTACCAGCACCAAGAAATTAGTGTTTTATCAGAAATAGTGTTTCTGGTGTTAGTACCAGTTTCTGCATGTAACATTACAACTGTAATGTTACAGAGTTTAAACAGTTTAATGTTACAACTCCCGTGTCCAATTATGTGGAGATTCTTGCAGATTCCCATTTTTTCATTGTGTCATGGGCACCGGTTTCATCCCAGTGGGGACTATTCCAATGCGCATGTGTAACACGACTTACTATTATTCTTTACACCAAGCTTGACCAGGGGGAAAGGTCCATGATCTAAAGGGCACTTATGCAATAGATGGATTTCACTGGATGTGTGGAACTGTCATTTATTTGCAGTTGCCTCCAAGTTGGAGTGATGTATGTGCACCTGTTAATGTCACTGATCACACTTATGTCATTTCAGTTCAACCTTCCCTAAAGAGGGAACTCATCTGTGTGAAGCCACATGAGGAATTTAAGCATAGATCAACAGGAAATAAGATTTTGCTTAGTTTAGGAAAGAACATGCTTAGATTAGAAACTATAGATTTCCGACTGGGACTCTTTGTTAATGCAACCACAAAAGCTCTTACAGAACTGTCCACAGAAGTCACAGCTCTTTGAATCGTGGTGTTGCAGAACAGGATGGTTTTGGACCTGCTGACGGCCTCGTTTGGGGGAGTTTGCAGTCTCCTGAACGAGACCTGCTGCACCTAACCCTGATGAAACCAACGGCAAAGATGGACACACAGTGATTGATGCTATACGCAAATTAAATGAAATTAAAAGGGGTATGCAGTAGGATGTCCATCCCGGCCGAGGAAGCCTTTCTTTGTGGCTTACTTCTGGACCGTGGTGGCAACTGCTTTTGAAAATCATAACCCCTGTCATCGCTGTGTTGTTGTTTGCCTTTTTTACTGTGTGTTATTCCTTTATCAGAGCAATGATATTAAGGATGGTTGGAGGAATTGTAGATACAATGTTGTCCCAGGTGTTATGAATCAGAAAAAGGCGGACCCAAGATTCAGCCAAACACAGTACTGAAAGTTTAAAGGGTTTATTCAGCCACAGGAAAACGTCACACAGGTAAAACTCCTCACAGCTTCCAGGAATCACTGAGGCAGAAAGAGGGATTCGTGACTTGTAGTCTCTCCAGATTTTGCGGGAATCAGAAAAGCCACTAACCTGCTTTTGTCTTGAGTGGAACTTGAAACCCAGATGGGAAACCTCAGTGGGCGGCAGGCGGTGATCTCCACAGCACAGGGTAAGAAGTGACTCCAGGCTGAATAATCCAAGGGCTAGGCTGGCTCAATAATCCACGGACAGAAACAGGGTCAATGATCGGAACAAGGGGCGTCAGGCAAGGGTCAGGCAGAGGCATAAGCCAGATGCAGGAAACAAGGTCGACAACCAAAATCCAAATAGTCCGACAGGGAGCAGGCAGAGGCATAAATCCAAAAGTCAAGGCAAGGTCAAGAACAATGATCAGACAGGAAGGAACGCTGGATATCTACTCACACAATGGCTTTCAAAAATCTGGCACCGTCTGCTTGTCAGAGTCGGTATATATCAGGGAAGACACAGGTGCTTGGCATGCCACAGATCGCAGTACACTGCAGCAGCCACCAGGTGCAACTAATCTGCTGATTGCAGCCAGGCAGACAGGGTAGAGCAGACGTGCCAGAATCATAACCCCCAGGATTACCAGCTTTTGGACAAGAACCAAGACTATGATGACATTATGGAGGAGAAATCACTAAACTTAACAATAGTTTAATGTTTA
Organism: Girardinichthys multiradiatus; assembly: GCF_021462225.1. Lineage (NCBI taxonomy): Eukaryota > Metazoa > Chordata > Actinopteri > Cyprinodontiformes > Goodeidae > Girardinichthys > Girardinichthys multiradiatus. The sequence goes on from NC_061815.1 coordinate 47,458,368, forward strand.
ATGAAGTGTATGCATAAAGCTTTTGGAAGTGTATACATGGATGTGTTATTAAACTAATCAATAACAAACAGGAGGGGATTGTTGGAAAAATGTATATAAGTTATCATTGCTTAGCTTAAACCATGATTATGTTTGAAGTTCTGCTCTAGTTAAGATGATTCCTGTTATTGGTTTTTAAAAGGGTATGTAAAAGGGTTTGTGGAAAGTTAAGGAAAGTTAACGAATGTGGTCTGCAGTGGATCAATCTCTGGACATGACAAGCTTATACCATATACGGGAATGACCACTCTTCTAAGTTGAAATCTCTGTAAGAATTGGTTGAACCAATTCCCGCTTTTTGCTTGTTGGAATGTGAGTTGTAAATAAAAGGCTGGTGCAAGGATTTTCTCTTTGTGAGAAAGAAGTTGCTGTTTGGCGGAGGACTGGCTCATCCTTGCAAGTCAAGCTTACTTGATTCACTTGTGTCTTATTTTTACACTTGTCTGTAATTATCATCTTTTTCACTCTAATAAAAAGGAAAGCTTAAAAGCCCTAATATTCCTATCTGTGTATAAATACACAAGCTACTTGTACCTGACGGACAAAAACAGGTCCCTAATCCTAGACAGCAGAACAACTGTGTTTCACTTAAAGATACACAGGTTTCACAACAGCCTCTTAAGTATGTGGTGGTTTACCCACTGTCTATATAGAGGAGAAGAAAAGAACAAAAATAAATGTTAAGGCAATTTCTTACCACAGTTAAAATACAGTTTCTGTATCCTTATTGTTCTTAACAAATAAATTAATCACACCAGTTAACAAGCAGATGTGTCCTCTTTGTATTTCTTAAAAAAAAGCATTGTTGTTGTTTTTCTTCTGTGGCACATGATCTTTCCAGCCATTTTCATTGCCTGATGTATGTCATGGTGACTGCAGAGTCCAGCAGACGTAGCGAGAGGGTACAGATGGCAGAACTTACAACACAAAGGCTTTTTAGTCCAATGGACTGGAAGGTATGAATTAGGCATATTATTTTAGCACACGAAGCATTGTGAACAACTCCATGCATCCAGTGTTGTGGGAATGTGCCCCTTCTCATCCCAGTATGATTGGTCAGCAGTGCACAAAGCAAGGTCCATAAAGAAACAGCCCTGCCTTGAACATGAAAGAACAACCTTGGGAATTAGAGCTGAGACGTCAAGCAGGCTTTCTTGTCCAACATCAGCGCCTGATCTCACAATTGTGGTTTCACAACAACAGTCAGAATTTCCCAAAAGCACAGTTTAAACATTTTGAAAAGAGTTTGACTGGAAGCTGTTATACAGTAGGTACCAGGGGTGGGCCAACGTATTAAATCTTATGGATTAACAAAGGGCTGACACTCAAGTTCATATTTGTGACAAGAAAAAACACAGAATAATTTTGGCAATATAGTGTACATTGCTTTATATTATACCTTAAAATTGACCTTTAAGTGTTTTGAAAGACTTTATTAGTGTAACTTTCACCTGTTATGAATTTAGTACCTAAAGAGAATGTATTTAATCTATGCTAAATTAATGTTACCACTCTGCTTATGAAGATATTTCTGACATGTATATTTTCTTCTGTTTTTAAAATAGTCCTGCATAAAGATCTACTCTAGGAACCAGTCTTGCTTCCAGGTGTTTTGTCTGGATTAGCACCAAGAAGTTTCAAATATAAATAAATATGTCCAGAGCTGCATTCCCAACTATGTAAGTAGAAGTAAGATGGAGCATTCTTTCTCATTAAGAGGGCTTTAACCCTTCCTTAACCCTCCTTCAGCTCTGTAGAACGAACAGCTGCTCTCATAACGTGACAAACAGGACACTGAAATAATAACCAGAGCAAGAATTTTTCTCACTGAGGATGAGAATCATAGTCTAACTTACAAGAGGCAGCGTCTGCTTCTACATCGATAATTTTCAAAGACAGAACTAGCTGTTTCTTGCTGACTCTGACTGCACCAGAAGCATTCCCTGGTTGGGTGTATTTGCTGTCAGTTTTGTAAATCACTGGAAAACAACCGTTGTTTTCCCAAAAATGGTGGAACTGATTCCACAATGGATGTGTGAGCTGTTGATGACACGCCTATTAAATTTGACAATGAAACCAATTTAATTGTAACCTTTTAGGTGGAGCTGTTAATTGGCTGAAAGTAATTCCTACTTTTTTTTCTTTTTAAATTATTTTTGTCTTGATTGCACTCTCCTTTATGACCTGTTCACATATTTATTTTTGTTATTTATATGATGTTCTAAATTACATTTCATGTCCAACGCCTTTCATTTTAATTTTCTTTAATGGCTTCCTTCTCAAATAAGGATGCTTTATGATACCAGGTTAGTGTGTCCACTATGGATGTATGTTCTGCAATTATTTTATTTTGACTTTCAAATAGCAAACCTGATAGAAGTTTGTTAATCTACATTGTGTCAAGCCGCTTCATTTAAGTGGTCCCAAGCTCCACTGAGAATACCTTAGGGCTGAATGAATTTGATTGTCCTAAGGGAAAAATCAATGGCTTTCCCACTGAGCGGGTGCTTTGGGGGTGAAAACACAGTTAGGATCCCACTGAGTAGAATTTTGTAACTTGCCAACTATCCTTGGAAAAAGTGTAAATTTCCTGTATCTCTGCTGCCAAATTACTGATTTTTTTTCTTCTATCCTGGTCCTGTTGCAAAATCATCCTATATGTAAAAATGTACAAAAAACATCAAGGGAAAAATGTAAGGGAACATATAGTAAGTCACAGAGTATATTTGTGCATTAAAATTCAAATTATTGTTCCTTATTGTAATGCAAAGTTGGTTAATATCTCGAATTCTCACATAAAGCTAAAATATATTGTATATTTAAACCAAAAAGTGTTTATCTAAAACTGGTCAGCAAATCATTTTGCCATTACTTCACTCCAAATGACTCTCAAGAAATTAAACACACACACACATGTAAAGGTGAGTCTTATCTGTTGATCTCATTTTCACATATGCAGAGACACAGTTTCACCGAAACATACCTTGGCTGTTTTGGATTGGCATATGGATGGTTTTGAAATTTACAAAAGGTACTTAAACCAATGAACAGCAATGTAATGAAAAACTAGATCTTGGTGGTCTACAGTGAAAATGGAACATCTGTCTTCCCTTATTCAGCCTCTTTTTTCCCCTGACATCATAGACATTCAAAAGCAGGTTGTGGTTCTCTGGGAGAAAATTGTACCAGAGGAAACTATCAGTCCAATTTGTTCCTGTCCTTTTTTCCGATCTGAAACGCTTGGTGTTCTTTCAACTAACCTAATTCAATATTCATTGCGACAAATTAAATCAACCTACCTTCTTTGTTGTAATAATGGTTATTAACCATAGAACCACTGTTCATAAGAACGATTTGAAACATTAAAGATTTGTCCTCTTCCAGCCCATGACATTTTGTACAGATGGCAACTCACTGTGACACACCCTAAACAGCTGCTGCATAATATTTCCTTCCATCAGACGAGCTGCAATCCTGTTTACCTGCTTCCCATCAAAGGCATGATTATTTTTCGAGCTGGAAACTTCATTGATGTTTTATTTATAGCACACAGTGACATTTAGCTAAACAAGGAGTTTATTTGAAAGGAAAAAAAAAACCGATATGTTTTAGACTGTTGTTTACTCTTTTAAAGAGTTTTAAATGTTTGGATGAGAAGGAAATTTTACCAGTGCAGAAAATGTATAAAATAGCACAATCAATTAGTAATCTCATATATTCATCCTTATGTTGTAAAGTGGGAATGGATTTGGTTGACATTCTGGGAGTTTCTTTGAGCTTTAGATTCTTGAATGCAGTAATTGATGAGGATGATGGCATTATTAACATGGTATTGTGTTTAGGGCTCAGCTGTTTGCCTGTGGGGAATATTCTGGCTCAGGGGGTAGAGCAATTTATTCCTCTGCTGGAAGGTCATTGGTTCCATTCCCTGCTTTTCCGACTATCCCAACTCCACATGACTTTGGGTAACAAAGTTATCTGAATAGCTTAATGTGCCATCTTGCTTTGTCAGTCAGATGGCTTTAGGTATTTAAATGTGAATTAGCCAAGTCTCCAAGCAATTGTAGCACTACCGCTTAAATCAAAGCTGAGGTGATGTAGCCCATGGCATGTGTATTAAAATTAATTTTTTAGTTAAAGCTGTTGAGATTGGAATTCAGATGCACATTGTAACAGTGCTATGTTGGAAATGTAGAGACCTTATGATAGTTCTTTGGAGAATATGTTTTTTGTGGGGTAAAACAATCACAGAGCTGCTGAATATAATCATAGTCAGATGTCCCAAATCAGATACAACTCGTTGACTAAGCATTTTTTGTTTTAGGACAGGTATCTGATTCATTTCTATTTGCTAAATACCATCAAAGTTAGAGTAACAATACTTTTCTTTTCTTTTTTTTTTTACAAATTTAAAAATTGGTATGCCTTTAACCAGTTTAGGAAAGCCCAAATGATAATGTAATGTTTTTTAAGGTTTTTTCACAACATTTGAGTTAAATGGAGGCCCATCTGTGGATATATTTGAAGGTAACACCCCGGACACACTGTTTTCTTGTGTGACATCATACAAAAATGTAAATAAGTCAAGTTTCAGGAAGAATAGTTTGGTTCTTGAGTATGTTTTCCAGAAGTCTTAAGGTGCCACGGTCATCTGTATAAATAACTACATGCAACTATAAATGGCACAGTAACCTAGAGATATTCATTATCCCAGAAAAAAAGTTCGGCACGAATATGTGCAAATCAACTCCAAAACCAAAAACAAAAGAATGAGCAAGATGCTGCTCAAGTTGGTGAATGAGTTTTTTTAGGATTACTCATAAAAACCAGCTTTTTGCACATCTCCAATAGCATTAGTTTGACAAATAATGTTTAGCAATGAGCTACAACACTTTGAAGTTTTAAAGGCATCCTTGCCATCACCCTAATCTTTAACTCCCTCAACAGATTCTCTATCAGATTTAAACTGACACTTCGGCTGGGCCAATACAGAACATTAATTAATAATAATAATAATAATGACTTTATTGATCTCATAAAGGAGAAATTATCCTCTGCATTTAACCCATCCCTTAGGTAGCAGTGGGCTGCCATTGTGCGGTGTCTGGGGAGCATTCAGGGTCTAAGGGTCTTGCTCAGGGACCCAGAATGTCAGGCTTTTTTATTGTTACAAAAATATTTTTCAGTTTCTAATCTTTTTTTTTTAGTTGCAAAAATATTTTTCTGTTTCAAATCCTTATTTTCAGTTTCAAAATGACTTTTCAATTTAAAATCCTGTTTTTTAGTTTAGAAAAATATTTGATTTCAGTTTGGTTTCAGTTTATTTTTATAGCACCAATTCACAACACATGTCGTCCCAAGGCATTTCACCAAGGGTCTGGAATGGTATAGGGTTGTTAGGGAGGTTAGATTAAATTACTGAGTGTTAGAGTTTGGCCATTTCAGAATGGGCTATGTGTAGGGGTACTAAGTTAAATAATACACTGATAAAGTTTGTCCATCTAGAGTCCACTGATGGTCATTGTTATACTAAAAACCACAAGGATTGGGGGTACCTCTCTCTGTCAGACTGATTATAACCATTGGAAAAGAGAAGGGGTCATACAGGTAGCAGAAATGGAGGTTGTGTTTGCACCTCAACCATAACTGAGCAAGTTTAGGCTAAACCTGACTCTCCTTTACTCCATCCAAAAGGGAGGGAGGAAGGCTGAAGTAAAAACAATTGGAGAGTGTTGTTTCCTGTTGCATTGTGTGAAAGGTGGGTAACTTTAAAATGGTCAATTCAATCGAATCATATAGATTTCAAGTCAGGTTCATGCATTCCAATAATAACTAACCATTGAACAGTGCAGTCAGATTCAGTTATTTATTCAAATTGGATAAAACGTTTTTCTGTCTAAGGAAACCCAGCACATTGCATCCAGTCAGTGACTTGCAGCATTCACTCCTCCTGGATGAGCATGTAGAGACAGTGGACAGTCACTGGTGTTGACTTTGCAGCAATCCCTCATACTGAGCATGCATGTAGCGACAGTGGAGAGGAAAAACTCCCTTTTAACAGGAAGAAACCTCCAGCAGAACCAGGCTCAGTGTGAGCGGCCATCTGCCACGACCGACTGGGGGTTTGAGAGAACAGAGCAGAGACACAAAGAGAACAAAGAAGCGCTGATCCAGGAGTACTTTCTATGGGAAGGAGAAGTAAATGTTAATGGATGTAGCTCCTTTAGTCGTTTCATCTAGGAAGAAAGAAGAGATAAACTCTGAGCCAGTTTTCAATGTTTTAATCTGAAAGAGAGCACATAGAGTTAGTCACAGTAGAAGCTCAGTCAGTAGGAGAGACAGGGTTAAACACTGAAAGACAGGGCCAAGTGTATCATCAATAGAAGGCAAGCATTAAGTTGTTGCCAGCAGAAACTTGGATGATGCCCCTCTCCAGAAAGTTGTCACAGGTTGCCACAGAGTCAGGCCAGGTGTAGCTTCTAAGAAGATAAAAGAGAGAACATAAAGTTAGAAGCTGAAATAACAGCAAATAATGCAGAATTAGAGAGTAGTGTGAGAATGTAGTGAAAGTGGTCATTATGTCCTCCAGCAGCCTGAGCCTATAGCAGCATAACTACAGAGATAGCTCTGGATAACCTAAGCCACTCTAACTATAAGCTTTATCAAAAAGGAAAGTTTTAAGCCTAGCCTTAAAAGTAGACAGGGTGTCTGCCTCACAGACTAAAACTGGGTGCTGGTTCCACAGGAGAGGAGCCTGAAAACTAAAGGATCTGCTTCCCATTCTACTTCTAGAGACTCTAGGAACCACCAGTAAACCTGCAGTCTGAGAACGAAGGGCTCGGTTAGGAACATATGGACCAATCAGATCTCTGATGTATGATGGAGCTAGATCATTAAGGGCTTTATATGTGAGGAGGATAATTTTAAATTCTATTCTGGATTTAACAGGGAGCCAATGAAGGGAAGCTAAAATAGGAGAAATATGATCTCTCTTTTTAATTTTCACCAGAACTCTTTGTGCAGCATTTTGAATCATCTGAAGGCTTTTATCTGCCTTTTGTGGACATCCTGAGAGTAAAGAATTACAATAGTCCAGCGTTGAAGTAACAAATGCATGGACTAGTTTTTCAGCGTCACTCCTCGACAGGATATTTCTAATTTTGGCAATGTTCCAGAGATGAAAGAAGGAAATCCTAGAAACCTGTTTAATATGGGATTTAAATGACATGTTCTGGTAAAAAATAACACCAAGGTTTTTTACTTTATTATCAGAGGTCAATTCAAGGTTAAGTGATTGACTAAGCAGTTTCTTTTTTAAAGACTCCAGTCCAAAGATGACAACTTCTGTCTTGTCTGAATTTAGATGCAGAAAATTTAAAGTCATCCAAGTTTTTATGTCTTCAAGACAGTTCGGTTGCATAAATTTTTTCAGTTTCAAAAAAATATATATTTTTGGATAAACATTATGGCCCCAATTTAGCTCCATACTGATACAGCTGATTTGCATAAAAGTGACAGAGTCCTAAAGCAGCTCATGCTGAAAGGAGCTCAGAAAAGGGGGACCTGAGGAGATGACATCTCATTATCTAAAAATTATTTGGTGCGAAACATTTAATTATTAAACATGTTTATGTATGGGCTACCTGTATAACGCCCATAGACCTATCTCTAATGTGTAAAAGGAAGTATAATAGGTCACCTTTAATAATACTTCCTTTAAGAAGAAAATGTTGGTCAAAATAAAAGATTACTAAAAGCTATGCTGTTTGTATAAGTATTATCTAAATTAGAAATGTAGTGATTCTCACTTTCAGTAAATAAGTAAATTAATAATTAATATGTGAGTCCACCAAAGACATAATTTGTTCACCCACTGAGACAAACAAAGATATTTCAGTTCTTGTTGCCATATAATTTTGATATCCTACATGAAATCCTTGCGTTCACACATAAGTCTTGCTTATTTCATATTTTCTTGTTTTATATATCATGTTTGTCTTTTTTAGTTCATGCTGCTTGTAATACTGTTATGTAAGGTATACATGAAAAACAGTTATTTTACAGGTGGATTTTGAAATGATCTTTGAAGCATCTGTTGCTGTTTTCCATTACCTTGAGTGTTCCTGAGCAGTGACTGAAAACTGCTTTGTTGTTTACTTCCATCTCCATATTATTCCAGACAGACCATTACTTCATTGCTCAGCCAGCTTTGGCATGAGAGTAAGCATGAACAATTCCAATAATTGAAGGAGAGAGGAGAACATTTTCAACTGGTAAGCTGAGAGATGAGAGAAGAGTTTGTTTCTGACTGATTTTCATCTTGTCAGTCAAAGAAAATTGACGACCTGCGTATTGATTGAAAGACATATAGAGCTTTCTCTGTCAGCATATATGCAAGCAGAAATCTCTTCTTCAGTTTGAATGTCACTGATATTCCACACAGCTGCAACTGTGCATCCCTGACATTTGAAAAGTAAATGCCGCCTCAAAGCTTCTTGTACATCTGCTTGAGGGGAAAACGACAACAAAACCAGCTTTGTGTTGTCAGTTACTATATGCATTTATCTAACCTTGTTCAGTACAGAGGATCATGACTCTATTGAGGCACGCCGCACTTTCAATCATGAAGTGTGGTTGACGATACAATACACAGGAAAGTCACCCTGCTGATTAAACACACAGTGGCTGTTTGTTGTATTATCATGGGTGACTTAAAATGGTGGCAAGCATGGAGGAACAACCCCTCCCCCCCGTTTTTGCACCAACATGCAGCTACAGGGATCACAAGCTATACCGGAACAGGAGAAACCCAGCAAACACTGTTGCCATGACAACCCAGCCAGAGGATAACTGTTTTACAGCATATTACACCACCCACCACCTTGGTTGCCTTGGAAGTGATGCTTTAGCAGTCACTCAGGCTCACCAACTGTGGTGATTAGAATACATCTAGTAAAGGAATTGCCTTCCATCCTCCTAGAGCGACTGACAAATGTAATGAGTAAACGCTAATGGGCCTTCCTAATGTTAGATGTGCTTGAGAAAAGCAGAAATTAATTGAAAATGTCACATCAGCATTGGAAAGGTCACTGGTTTTAGGAGGTACACCCTAACTGGGTTATTAATATACCATGTAAACATTCAAATGTTTTCTCGTTAAAGAAACTGTCTGATATAAAAGTGAAGCAGGATAAAAGGCAAAAAAATATTACGTATTAATATAATGTTCACTTATAAATGCAAGTGAATAATATTTTATTCATTTTTACTGCATTTCTTAGCACCAATAAAGTTATCTACTGTGGATAAGATATTACCTGCTTATAACCTTATTATAGAGCCTCATTTTACAATCTGGAACAATACTTTTCAGAGTGTACCAGTTAATTTAGTCCAATTTCCAACTAGTAATTTATCTTTCACATGAATTTTAAACTTTTTATAAAGTTTGTAGTAGACAATAAAATGCCAGTGATTTCTTTCTGTTTTTTTTTTACAACTATATTTAGAACAAGGTAAGTAAAATTGAAAAGCAAACATTTTTAAACTTAAAATGCTTAAAAAAGATAACAAAACAAAAGCTTTATATGCTTCAATTATTTTACTGCAGTACGTAAATTAACTAATGAAAGCTCATACATCAGCATCATTGGTGTGCGAGCATCTCTGAGACATTGCTCCAGTAAATAAGGCCAGAGCAGGCCTTGGCTAATAGGAATCAAGATGAAACATTGTCCCAGCTGCACTATTGACAACTTCTATGAGAGGTGGCAGATCCAGGCCATTCTCTGTGTACCTTCTGTCATCATTAGCTTCAGTCCAGTGATGATAGCATCAGAACAAACATAAGTAAGTAGCAATCTAATGTTGTGAAGTGAAGGAGAATGAGCAGGCACCCCACAGGGTTGATTGTTCACATGGCAGAAGATTATTTTTTCTTTCATGTCACACTGTGCACTTATTGGATAAACTAATGGTCTATGATCACACTTCACTATACAAAGTGGATGAGGCTGATTGGTAAAATTACACCATTTATTTAAAAAATGCATCAACAAGCAATTTCACAACTGAAGAAAAAACAAAATAAAGTCAAAGCTTAGTTTAACAAAAGTACATCTCCATTTCTTAATCAAAAGCTGAAAAAAAACAACCAAAACTTAAATCTCCAAATGACAAGAAATGCCAGACTAGCTGATAAAAGAGCTAATTGTTTGCAATATATCCATGAGACATTCCTAACCTTTAAGAATTTCTTGCTTTCCTGGTAATATTCAAAATGATGCTTCCAGCAGAACTAATTCACATTGCTCTTTACTTGGAAGAAGGTCAAACAGCAGAACGGTGCCTATACTAAGAAAAAATCTGTTATTCTATCAGACATGTCTAATCAATGCTCAACGGTTCATTTATTGATTTATATGTTTACCAGTTTTTTGCAGTTACACTTATAGCAACCTTTTGTCATCTTTAAACGTGTGAAGTTCCAACAAAAATAACAGTAGAAGTAAATAATTTCTCCAGTTTCTTTAAAGCAAATGTAAATTACTGTAATTATGTTAAAAGAATCAACATTAAATAATGAAAAATAAATAAATCTTGAAAATTGTCTACTGGCAAAATCCAGAGAAAAATGCTGAGGATGACCAGATGTGACCAGTTGCCACGCCATCTGATCCAACTCGGCACCAGATGGTGGGCCGGAGCTCTTATGCTCTAGCATTTAGATCAGCATGTGTACCTGCAGTAGAGATGAAAAGGTCTGGGAAACAGAAACATGTCTGTGTTTTTTTTCTTCATCCATAAAATTCTGTTAAAGACACACCAAGAAGTTATACTGTACCATTTGCAAATAAAAACACTGATGTATATATTGTTTAGTGTGTAATTAATTTTCCAGGACATGATTTTATGATTTGTGATTATGGAACAGATTTTAAAATTATATGCAATTTTTATTTAAAAAGCCATCTCAGCATTACTATGTTATTCTAGCTTATTGTGTGAGGTATTTTTTAAATTAAGTTAGGTTTTTCTTTGTGGAGATTCATCCAATCCACATGGGTGGTTTTATTAGATTATAGAAGAAAGTGGAAGAAAAACACAACACCACAGATTACAATGTTAAAGAGTTTGTTTTCCATTAGGTTGAGATGATGGCCTTAAAAATGTGACTATGACAAAGTCTTACAAAAGCATTTACATTAAAATATGATAGTTAGAAAATGCATTCTAGTGAGGCTCTTTGTCATATTAAAAGTTACTTCTGAAATAACCTTTGAGCAGGTATTAAACATACTTTTCATTAAGCTGTAGCATTTCTGTATTAGAACTGTTTTTTATTGGTCTGAGGTAATATTCTAATCTTAAAAGGTCATGTTTTCAGTAGCTATAAGTAGAAAATCTTCTTAATTAACAGAAAGGCTTGAAAATATAAGCCTGTTTGGAATTAATCTATATAATGTGTTTCACTTTGTGAAATGACTTACTAAAGTAAATGCACTATAGGTATATGAATGTAGCTAATTTCTATGAGTGACAGTTGTATTTTTACCGTTAAAAACAGTAAGTGAGAGTGATTTAGAAACTTAGGGACCTTCACTGACACCAGAGAGAATTATGTGAAGATGGTAAGTTTCTAGTGTGTTTTCTTCTAGATTTGTTTTTCTAGAAGTCCCCCCCCCCCCCCCTCTATTTTTTAGATTTTTGTTTCTAAGAAACGGGAAGACTTTTGGACTTATGTGGACAAGTTTATATGTGGAGGATGAGTGATGAGTTCCTTCTTTTACCTAAAGACATAGTTATGGACTTCAGAAAGTTTTCCCTAGACATTCATTAAGAGTAAAAAATGCTGCACTCTAACTGTTTGACAATAAGAAGCATGAGTGGATTTTTCTTGAAAATGCTCTTTTATTTCACATTTGTTGTTGCCACAAAAAGTCTTAACACTGACTGTATATATCAAGGAGAAATACAAATGAGATCCTTATGGAATTTTATAACCCTGTTTTATAAAAGTTTAACTGAATGTTTATTTTTTCATTATTGCCTGGTATGGTCATTTTGACTGGCTAAACAAACCAGACAAGTTCGCCTGGTTAAAGTGGCTGACATAGCTCTAACACTATTTTTAGATCATCATTTAACTTTAATTTTTATTTATATAGCATATTTCACAGATAACAATCACAAGAATAAAGGAAATAATAAAAACAACTAATTAAGTGAAAGCCTGTCTAAAGAAATACATCTTAAGTTATTTTTTGAAGTCATGTCATGGTCAGCATTTGTAGGACCAACATGCAGACGCGCATAGAAGCCACATAGTGAGTTGAGTTTAATAAATGAAAAATTAGAAATGACCATGGAACTAGAAGAGCTAATAAGAGACAATGTGGAGCAGCTGGTTGCAGGGATAAGGTGGAGTAACTGAAGGAGGAGCTACTGAACACAGATAAGTGGGAACACGGAGAAGTCCAGAAAAGTGACAAATATCTGAACACCAAAATGAACCAAAAACCAAATCTATAATAAATGAACTAAAATAACAGCAACTAGAGAAAATAAGCATGAAAACAAACAAGAAACTCAAACTTAAACACAGGTAAATCAGGACAATTCAGTGGAGACTATAGAGCACAGGGGCTGTGGTTGGAAGCTCTGGAGCCACCGCGCCACCACGTAAAAAGCTTGATTTTCATTGGTCTTGAAATGAGAACCACCAGCAGCACCTGGTTAGATGATCTAAGATGTGCAACATTTTCCCCGTGGCCGGTGTCAAAACCCAGAGACACAGAGCTTCTTTTCTACCAGCAGCTTTTGCTATGCTTAAAAGCATACAACTTTAGGGTCTGCTGCTTATACCAATGCTTACTACAGTGTCTTTGAAACTGACAGATCAAACTTACCCCCCATTTCTGCTACCTGCATGACCCCCTCTTTTCCAATGGTTATGGTCCATCTAACAGAGAGAGGTATCCCAATCGTTGTGGTCTTTAGTATAACAATGGCCATCAGTGGGCTCTAGATGGACAACTGTCTACTTTTAAGGCTAGGCTTAAAACTTTCCTTTTTGATAAAGCTTATAGTTAGAGTGGCTTAGATTATCCTGAGCTATCTCTGTAGTTATGCTGCTATAGGCTTAGGCTGCTGGAAGACATAATGACCACTTTCACCCTCTTCACTAGATTCTCACACTACTCTCCAATTTTGCATTATTTGCTGTTATTTCAGTTTTTAACTTCGTGTTTTCTCTCCTTTCTCTTCCTAGAAGCTACACCTGGCCTGACTCTGTGTCTACCTGTGACAACTTTCTGGAGAGGGGCATCATCCAAGTTTCTGTTGGCAACAACTTAATGCTCGCCTTCTATTGATGATACACTTGGCCCTGTCTTTCAGTGTTTAACCCTGTCTCTCCTACTGACTGAGCTTCTACTGTGACTAACTCTATGTGCTCTCTTTCAGATTATAACATTGAAAACTGGCTCAGAGTTTATCTGTTCTTTCTTCCTAGATGAAACGACTAAAGGAGCTACATCCATTAACATTTACTTCTCCTTCCCATAGAAAGTACTCCTGGATCAGCGCTTCTTTGTTCTCTTTGTGTCTCTGCTCTGTTCTCTCAAACCCCCAGTTGGTTGTGGCAGATGGCCGCTCAAACTGAGTCTGGTTCTGCTGGAGGTTTCTTCCTGTTAAAAGGGAGTTTTTCCTCTCCACTGTCGCTACATGCATGCTCAGTATGAGGGATTGCTGCAAAGTCAACACCAGTGACTGTCCACTGTCTCTACATGCTCATATGGAAGGAGGGAATGCTGCAAGTCACTGACTGGATGCAATCTGCTGGGTTTCCTTAGATAGAAAAACGTTTTATCCAATTTGAATAAATAACTGAATCTGACTGAACTGTTCAATGGTTACGATTAATTGGAATGTATGAACCTGACTGTTGTGAAGTGCCTTGAGACAACGTGTTGTGAATTGGCGCTATATAAATAAACTGAATTGAACTTAGTTTTTTTGGTTTTCTTATTTTAATGTATTGTATCAGTAATGTATGATTGCTGTAGTATTTGCATTGAGTTGTTTTATGTGTGGTTAAAATATTCCCTGTAGGTAGAATAAAATTGCTGTTGAGCAAATTGTCATTTCTCTGTTTACTCTCTTTTGTTAAATTGGCAATATGATCAACTAAATGTGATAATCTACCAGGTTTGCTCTGCTGTTGATTTCAATCCTGTAGAGACTCACAATAAGAAACACAAAATGCGATTAGAGAAGTTACACAATGGATGTTTATTTGTTTGGCGCTCAGACCCCAGAGGAAGACATGAATGCTGATAATGCATGAACTGATGAACGTCTTAGGATTAGAATTATAATTGTCTTCCCCCGGATCTGGTACTGGTGATGGAGAGGAGGCCTGATGGTAATGGAACTGAGAATCCGATAGAGGCGATGGGGTGGAGGAGGGTCGAAGCTCGACTGACAGCTGAGAGATCCATGGATGGGAGACTTTAAATGTGGAGCCTTGAAGGATCATTGGCTGAGGATTATTGCAGACTTGAAGCTTATTGGTTGGCGTGGAGACGGAGAAGCCATTGGGTGAAGCTGGAGGAGGGGTGAGTCTCCCAGATTGAATTTTCGTCTTTACTCCATTTCACAAAACAAATTAGTATTATGACAGCAGTACTCTGCTTAATATGAAATTATCTTTGAAATATTTGTCTTTTTAGATTATATGCAGGAGCATCTCAATAAATTACAACATACTTGTTACTATACTTCAGTCAGTCATTTTCTACCGCTTATTCCATAGTGGGTCGCGGGGAAGCTGGTGTCTATCTCCAGCAGTCTATGGGCAAGAGGCAGGGTACACCCAGTCCATCTCAGGGCAACACACAAACAACCATGCACACACCTAAGGGCAATTTAACCTAACAGGCATGTCTTTGGACTGTGGGATGAAGCCGGAGTACCCGGTGAAAACCCACACATGCACGGGGAGAATCTGCAAACTCCATGCAGAAAGACCCCCGGCCGGGAATCGAACCCAGGACCTTCTTTCTGCAAGGCAACAGTACTACCAACTGCGCACAGTTGGTAGTACTGCGCACGGTGTAATATTGATCTTTCATAATTTAAAAAATTTCCATCATAATTGCCACTTAAAAATTATCTCTTCGTGCATAATAAATCAGATAATATAGTTTAACTTTTTGAATTGAACCACTGAAACACATTTTTAGAGATGCACCTGTTTTCCCCAAATGAGCTTAGTCTGCATTGATATCTTCTAAAATTTCACTCATATTACTCATTTGTAATCTAATCGACCTCATATAGCAAATAAAGATGAGTTGAATAAAAAGATTGACAGGAGTCCATGCTGCTGAAATGCCCTGGAGGATTAAAACCAGGTTATCCTTAGTAAATGATACACAGAGTAACAAGAAATCAGCAACCTTTATTTAGAAATAGTTCCAAAAAATAAAGAAGTTAGCACACATTCCATATACAAAATGTCAGTGATAAGCCTGAATATGCAATGAAACTGATTAGCAACTATGGTTTGTGTTTCTAATGTCACTTTTAAGAAACAACACTGAAAAATAAAACAGTTTAGGTTGAGTTTGAAAGGGAAGTGAAGATTGATGTGCTTGTTTAAAAAATGTGCAAAACAGAACTCAATAAAAAAATTTAAAGTATTTTCAGAAATCTTACAAGTAAATTTAGTATTACATGGAAGAAAAGTAGCTTTTGAAACAGGACATCATTTTTTAATATTTCAACTTTTTATATAAAATATATGTTTTATGTATATATTGTGTGTATAACTATATATATATGTCTTACAATATAATTCCAATTTTAAACAGTTAACCTCACAATCTCAAAATTAAAATTAAAACAGATGCTTGGCAGCAATGAAATAAACGTATGTAGTATATGCGGCAACAACATGCAATTGGTGCTACTTCATTATCAGATCAATGCAAAATATATGGAGACGGAAAAACAAAGCAAAAAGGTTATTGTTATTAGCACTGTCATTGCCACCAACTGTACACCTAGATACAAAAGTTACAGAATGTATCAGATTCATTTACATTCACTGAGATGACAATTAGTCATTATTGTAAGACTATAGTTATATCTACTGGCACTAGAATTTGGCACTCTTACTTATTTGGCATTTTGAAGCATCGCCTAAGCCATATGAATGTGGATGCCTCCTCTTGATGTCACTTCAGAATGTAATGCTTTAATACCATATCATACTGTTCATTGTTTTCCATTCATGGTATGTAAACAGATTAGTTTCTTGTTGAAAACAGAGTGGTTACCCCGATGCTAATTAGAAAAAATACAAACACCAAAAGCACTGAAGCAAACAGAGACAAAAGAATAAAGTAACATTTCTGCAACAACTCCAACAACAAAAAGCCAAGAAGGATTATTTCCAAATGTCAAGCATTGACATATAGATCATATCAACACCTAATGTTAAAGAATAAAATATACAGGAATGTTTTTATCAAGAATTAATTACATGACTTTTAGATTTCACTCTCTTATGCAATGTATTTGGCTTTCAAAATATTGAACTAGAAGCTGTTTAGTACTTTTTCTTTCTCTGAACTCGCATGTTAAGTTGTTTATATCCAGCCAGTATGTACGCAAGATTATTTAAAAGCTATTCTGTGAAAATACATAAAAAAAAGTTTTATATATATTTTTTTCTTCTGGAAATTTTCTTACCAAAACAAACAACCAATTCACATCTTAATGGAGATAATATCAAGTGTGCTTGAAAATCCAGTTTGGCGGTGGGGGCTACAGAAACAGTGGTCAACAATATTTTCCCCTTTGTCTCTCTCACGCATACACACTCTCTCACACAGATACACAAATACTCACACTATTCAGGCACACAGATACAGCAGGGCTGACTGAATCGCTGATGCCCAGGAGAAACTGCAGCTGTGAATCAAGCCCTTGCTTCTGTCTCAGTCCAGTTCAAGCAGGTAGGAAAGCATGATATCACAAGTTTAGAAAACAAAAGCCACCTCTTAATGTTTTGAGTAAAATTCCACCCATCAAGGGAAGCGTTTTTATGTAAAATGTAGATAGAGAGTAAAAGTAAAAGTCTTTGTGAGAGAAAAAGAAAACTCAATCTCATACCTTTACTTTTTCACAAGACAAACAAAAAATAGTGCCGGAACAGAAACGAGGGAAGAAAGGAAAAAAAAAAAAAACTCTATTAAAACCATTGTAAGGCACTCAGGAGTTTCTCAGTGATCAGGATAGATCTGTCAGGCTGACGTTTAGTCCCATGTCAGGTCTCACATACGGGACAGCGTGGACAGCTTTGGGAAACTCTGGAGTCATCACCCGACCATTCTCCCCAGTACTCCCTGTAACGGAAAGTCTCGCTTTATTCCTCATGGCATCCCCAAAGGTCACCTACAAAAGCACACAAGCCACGTGCACATCCAGACACAAGCCAACACAATCATCACACACACACACACACACACACACACACACATGGATCCATACACAAACAAGAAAGCAACATGTTAGACGGGTGCATCTCACCACATCAAAATGCTTAAAAGATTATAGATACACAAACATGAAAATGTCGATGAGAACTTAATGTGATGTCCATGAGAAACACAATGCAAGGTGCAAATGATCATGGAAAGGTTTCTTCATGGTCATTGCAAGCATTTTTGTTGAAATACGTTACTAGGACAGAGGTTTTAACAAGCATGGCCATCAACAGTCATACATGAAAATGGTTTCAAAGAGGAAGAAAACATAAATGAACAAAGACAGTTTTATGCTTGTAAAAAAGGGGGAGTATCGCTCTCTCTCATTAAAATCATAAATCACCAGTACATACGATCCTTTGGCCAACCTCTTCACTCACTAACACTGAAGGATGGAACGGATGGTGCTAAAAAGGCGTGCATTTGGGGGAATTTATGAAAACCTCGTTCCCTACCCCCTAAATTTTTACACTTTCGATCCCATATACGTTGTAACCTTCCTTATAAGTTGCAAAATTCTGTGAATTCTGCGAGGAAGTTGGGTTAATATTCTGTGCATTCTTTGCCACCTTCATTCGTTTCGCCTCGGCTCTGGACTTGTAACAGAACTCAATCAAGGCCACCAGCATGGCCAAACCGAGTCCGCCAACCAGAATGTAGAAGACCCCAGCCACGTTGCTCAGGCTTAGGGCACTGGTCTTCTCCTGCAAAATGGACACAAGATGCAGATTAGATTTTGGGGCAATGGTAAAATGTGACTCAAAAAAAAAAAAAAAAAATTTACATCAATGAAAAACAAAACGCACAATCACAGCAATTACTGAAATGTACACAAAATGCACCACAACATGAAATATTTCTTTGTCAACAAATAATATTTAAAAAGCACAGAAAATAACAAGACAAATAACACATCCGTTCTGTTTTCAAGTGGAGGTAAATTTAAAGCAATGTTGTGAGTGTGGTTAGTTAATTAAAATGAAATGTAGCAGCATAATACATCACTGTGTTGTGGATCTACATCTACAGAAATTTGTACTCTATGAGGACCATTTACATGGGTTGCCCATTAGAAGGGCTAAGCTATTACAGACGTGCTCAAAGACCTGTACTTAAAGACAGAGACAAGAGGGAGGTTTTGACACATACAGTACAAAAAGCTCTTTTAGACTTATTAAACACCCATGTATTCATTTAAAGTGGATGCCAAATGGATACATAGGGATCTACCTTATCAAAGTGGTGCACAATTTGTCTGTGAGTGGGAAAGTAACAAACACAAAAGCCATAGACAAAAACAGTTCTATGTTTTTCTTTTCTTCTTCTTTGTTTCACATGCAACAACACAAAAGTACTCAAGGAAAAGAAACAAGTGCTGGTTGAAGAAAAAGAAGCGGAAAAAAGGATCATT